>NW_014556922.1:1282537-1497584 GCF_001313825.1 Dinoponera quadriceps | reverse complement strand
GGGGGGGGGGGGGGTTCCACCTCGTTTCGGTGTGACACCTCGCACCCCTCGGCATCGCGATTATCGTTTTTAACCCAACTAGAAAAGCCAGTCGGCGACAATGGCCGACCGTGATGCGTTAGCAACGGCCATCCAGATGTCGTAAAAATGGCGCGAGGGAGGCGGGAAGAGACAAACTCGGCTCAGGCAATAGCACGCTGCCAGGAACACGTGAGATGCGAGGATTATTTCCGCGTTCATCGACATTATCGGCCCTCATTGGCTTTGGAGCTCACGTATACACCTTGTGAAGGCAATTGGACATATTTTTGTCGACGCCTCACCTCGGAAGAAATAAGTAAAGAATTATTGTGAGAAAGGGAGAAACGTCATGTCGCTCGAGGGAAATGATCAATTTAGCGAGAAGTAATTGATTTTCCCTGGGGAAATCACTGCGTCGTTTCGTCCATTGAAAAATTCCGATCGCCTCGTCTCACCTTGATTACAGCCGGTACTACTTCAGTCATCGAGTTTAACGTAAACGGGATTGATTAGCCGGCGGGCCAAGTCGAGAAACGACTTCGACTTCTATCGATGTAGAGAGGCTGAAAAGGATCGCGGGGATTAGCGAGGGATCCCCGGCGTTTCCAGATGACGATGCAGAGACGACGGGAGGAGGCAACACCGCGAGGGGCGCAAGGGTGGGTATCCCGCGAGATTGCTATCGTATCGTCGAGAGCGGAGAGGAATAAGAGGTATAATCCGGCCCGGCCTAATGCCTAATCCCACGTACAAATTTATTGGATTCCCCCCGGTTCCCTTAACGTCGAATATGCGCCGCGCCGAACTTTCGAACGCGAACTCGCCGAAAATGTATCTCGTGGATTAGGGCCTCGCGTGCACAGTGATTCGCTCCCCGCCGGGAGACGCTAAATGTTGCATGACAACGAAATTACATCGCGTTATCCGCTCAAGAGGAGGAGGCGAGGGAATATGAAGCGGGACGGGGATTCGAGACGTCGAGGCGCGATCTCGATATTTGCTCCGAGAAACGAGGATATTCTTCACGATATACACAGGATTTCTTTACATCACTGTGTAACGTCAACATTAAATTCTACCCTTTCATTTCTTCTTTGGAAGAGACCAGTCGCTCGACGGAAGCAACGAAGAGCGCGGGTGCCGAACTACGGTCAACTACGTCGAGTAATTTCGCGTCGACCGCTGCGGAATCGTCGCGGAAGAGAGCCGTTGATACGGCCGCTCGTCGATGACGCGCTCTTCGCGCGCGAAGAGGAACAACAACGGCGGACGAGTTCCGGGCAGAACCGGCTTTCCAGCCGTGTTAAATGGCCGGAAAGAAACTAGGTGTCGACCCCGAGCTGGATTAAAGGCTAAGCGCTGGAATATGGACCGGCTGACTGTACGCGAGCGAAACTGCTGGTACGCGCGGCGATATAGGCATCGGGTTAGCCAGTGATACGTGAACGCGAAGGGGGTTGTTGCGCGCGCGTGTCCGACGCCGTATTTAACCCTCTCTCGCCCGGTCGTCCGACGCTGTTTTTCGACGATAATCTCCTCAACGATGCCGGATGCGATGTTACCGTGTGAGATGGATGATACTTGTCCGAACTTCGGATATTAGAACGATTCTCTACGGTGTTGTGTGCTGCCGTGACACTTTTAATTAGAAAAGAGTAAGTAAAGTCTGAATGAATTATTTACATATTTTTATATCTTCGTTCAACGCGCGCGATCTGATGACATATTTACAGTGACACGAGGCGAGCCGACATTCTGGGACACGCGCGCGCAATGAGAGTATTACACGGAGCACTCGCGTACTGATCTCGACGCCCAGAGCGCATCAAAGGGTTGAAGAACGTAGGGGGTGGACCTCGCGGGCTAACGCGGGCGATGTCGGATAAACGTCAAGGGAGATGCGAGGGAAGCGGGAAGGAGAGTTCGAGAATCGATCAAGCGAGCGGACAGACGCCGGTAGAGAGAAAGAGAGACTGGAAGGGAAAGCGCGTAAAAGCGGGCAAAGGGGAGCGGAGGCAACGCAGAAAGGAAAATATTGGAAACTCCATTAGCGGCTGTGCAACCAACCGTACGCCGGAATACATAAGCAGCTCCTACAGAGAACGGAGGGAGGAAGGGGGACGCGGCGCGGTGTCGAGGAAGAAAAGGAGAGCGACTATGGGGGTTATTACGCGATTCATTTGTAACGTCTCCTCTCCCAAGTCAGCATCTACCACCATGTCTCTCCCTCCCGAGTCATCTTTTCTCAGTTGCGTTCCTTAAATCCCACGCGGACTCAAATCCTCTTTATCAAACGCCTCCACGATCTGCGCCGAACTGCGCCTCTTCGGAAACTTCTTTTATATTATATCCGCCGGAAAATCTGATTAATTTACGCGCAGTCGCGATCGAGGCTTCCCGAATCCGCGATTTGGAACTCTCGGTGAAAATTCCGTCTGTTTCCCCGTTAAGGAGAAGCGGATGCCGAATCGATCGAAGGAAAAGCTTGAAAGGCCGCAGGTGAGTTATTGCGATGACACGAGGAACGCACATTTCGATTCCTGTTGCCGACGGGGTGGATGTATCTTTCGGGGTCGTTACGGCAGTCGAGACCGGCGGGCACGTTAATTCGCTTTTTCTTAATTCGACGCGCCACGCGGAACAACGGTCACCAGCTACTAAACGCCGTGAAATCGCTCGACGATAACGCGGATCTCGCGGCACGGAACTCGCGCGATTACTTCCGGCCTCTTGAGCCGCGATGTACTTTTGCAAGTTTCGCCTCGAGACTTCCATTCCCCTCCCCCAACTCCTGCTTCTTCTTCTTCTCCTCCTCCTCCTTTCCGACCTCGCGCCCGTCGTTTCCCTTCTTCCTCCTCCTCCTCTTCCTGCCGCTACGCGAGATGCGGTTAAACTCCGTTTACGCGACGCGGCGCAGTTCCTCTCTTCCCGATTTCCACGAGGCTTTTACCCGCGAATCTCGGAACAACGCGGCTGATAGTTTCTCCTAGTTCGCGCGCTGCTTTGCGATAGTTCGGACACGACGAGCTCACCAATTAGAGGGAAACCAGCGCTGGAGGTCGAAAGGATGGAGAAATTTTGCTATTTTCTTCCTCATTCGAAAATTTATTCTCGTTGAGAAGATTCTATTTTCTTATTATTTTATTATTATTATTTGATCAATCCCGTAGGAGTAATTTTTAAACAGACTCCTTCAAGCTCTGAGTCTGAGGGATATTCCTAGTTCAGCTGTGTAAAATGTAGATGGAAAAAGGAGTAAGAGATGACGCGCTCCCTCCGATTGCGACCGGGAAATGTGTGTTCTACGTGAAAAGCTTCCGCGCCGAAGCTCGCTTCTTCTTTTGTCGACGACGTAAGGACGGAAGTACCGCGATAGAGAGTGATTAAACGAGCGAAGGGTTGAACTTCGAGGCGCGCTAATGCGCCGGGCAAACTCCGCGGCGCCTGTGCACAGTTGGTTAAACCGGCAAACATTGACTTCGCGCGTTTCCCGTTCGACGATGTCGAGGATGTCCTCTCGTCACCGGCAGTATCGACTGCCCGCGTTAATCAATTCTCTCGCCGCACAGTTTTCAGACGGAGAGCAATTTTGCAATACAAGATCAACGGACATGTACAAATGTCTGATGAGAGTTGCTGTAAGTTTTTTCCCTTACCTTCGTGAATTTTTCACATTGTAATTAATCACGGTCATATAGCGGAAACTGACGAAACTATTGGCGGCTACGAAACGCCGAGTCGACGGTAGTCGAGGATTAGCATTGTCTATATTATGCATAAACAAGCGCGATCACTTTAATAAACTCAACTTTGTTCTCGGGGCTGTTGTTTCGCATTGATCTATTCCGCCGTTAACGAGGATAGTCGATGCCGAGTCTCCCTCTCGCTAATCGACGTGACCACGAGCGATCTCGATAGTCGGTGCGTTCGCACGCGCGCATATACGCGGCGAGTGACCGGAATGTAAATCAAAAGCGGTTTCGTAACTCCTCCCCGGTGGCTGAATGCGGCGCGCGCGGTGGAAGGCCTTAATTCGTTTACGACTTGCAAAACGAGCCTTCTGGGAGCGCGCAACTGGTAGCCAAACAGTTTGCGCGCCGCCACGCACACCCCCGTTGCCACGTCTGTCCCCAAGGGTACGACGCGCCCGAGCTAAATCCCGAGCGACGAGCGTCGGTTCTGCTCCGACGATGACGCGGATCGGAGAATTTCAAGAAATCCCGCGAGCGAGACATCATTCGGAGACGCTCAATGCCCGCAGTCGTTTCACGAATTAATTATTATCATTATTTAATTTGGAAAATGCATCGAGAAATGACACGTTATCGGCGCGAAGTGATGTCAGGCTTTAACGCTAAATCCGTCGTGGCGGGAAGAGAGAAAACAGCTGGCCACGTTAACTCACGGATGCGCCGTCGAAACGCGTAATTATCCAAATCCAGGACGCGCGTGCAGATGGGTGCCGGTTCATTTCTCCGCGAGAATGACGTGTGTCATGGATTAAAAAAGACGCTTCGGTCATTGTGAGTCGACGCGAACGCGAGGTAACACGAGCCGCGCGCTCGATTACGAAATCGTCTTTTACGAGGGATTCGCGGAGAAATCTCGCTGCGCGTTTTACGGAGCGACCGGTGCTTTCGTCGTTCGTAAATCCGACCGGGAAATTGACGACGATACGAACGTATCGTCGCGACGTTCTCCGGCTCCGGTTTTGAAGCGCCGGAATGCCTCCCGGCACGCTCGCGGCGTGCAACAACGAACTTCCCCTGTTTACTCGACGGTGATCGATATAAAATTGCAGTGGAAACAAGGCCGCTCGCACTACGTTGTTTCGAGTTCTCCGGAGGGATCTGATTGCAAACGAATGCGGCGGGGTTACGGTCGTCTCCCTTCATAGACGATTAATCCAGTTTACTCGCAGACGTTACCACGGCATGGGGGTTCTTGTAAGCCGAGAATCCGCACAAACGTCCCTCCCGCGCTTAAATATATTCAATTACGAGACTCAAACCTGGTGTGCCCTCCATCGACTCTCTCTCTCTCTCTCTTTCTCTCTCAAAAATAAATATCTGCTACCCTGCTCTATTCTGTTTTACCACTCCTCTCCACTCGCTTTTGGCCACCGAAGTCTCGACTTTCCGTCTCTCTGTTTCGGTCCTTCTTAAGAACACGAATTTACATGCCGGCGATCCGTCCGACGGTAAATTCTTCGGCATTCGACGAGTTTGTTTCGCACTGAGGCGTGCGCTGTCTTATTATATAAGGGAAACAATCTTTCACGAGCTGGCGGGACACACGTCGGAAACGTTTCTCACAAAACGTGCTGCGTCAAGATCCGAAGAATTTCACAAAAGATACCTGTGCACATATAACCATTGAAGCAAGGCGTATCATTTCTAACAAACGCGAGAACCAGATACGCGAAGACTGTAGCAACCCGAAAAGATCGAAGCAGCCTGCTGATCGAGAGTGCCGCGCGGAAAATCGAGGCGATTCCACGATATTTCTCGGAGTTTCTCGACGCGAGGGTTAGATGATAGAACGGAAGAATAAGGACGGAAGGTAAGGGTAACACAGCCGAAACGATGAGAGTGAGAAGGATGGAAGAGATTGTTCTACAGAAGCAGAGGAGGAAGAAAGAAACGGAGAGATAGATAGAGAGAGAGAAAGAGAGCGAGTAAAAGAGAGTGAGATTGAGAGAGAAAAGGGTCACGATATATAGGGGAGAGGGCGCAGAGCAAGAGAGGAGAGTTAAGCCTGCAGGCTGCAGACAGAGGCATCAGAGCAGCGGCGAGCGGCAGCAGCGCGGCGCAAAGCGAAAGCAGGAGGGAGACAGGCATCTCGCCCTTCTTTTGTCCCTGGGCTTCGGCCCGATATTGAAATGGAGTCGTTTGAGTGTGAATAATTTGCTTTGCCCGGGCCACCCCTCCACCGCCGTCATGCCGTCCCTCTCCTTTGCCGCTCTCTCGGCCCGGCGCGACTACCACTGATCGGCCCCCGTTGTACCCCCTGCTCGCGACCCCCTCGTCAACCCCGTCTGCAGCACCGTCGCGTTATTTCGCCCGTCGTGTCCGAGAGTAAGGGAGAAAGAGCGGCGCGTTTCCGCGGTTTCGGCGTCTTCCGCGCTGAAAGGCCGGCCGTCGCTAAAGAGTCGGGATTTACAACTGCGAGGGATAACATTGTATTTGGTACCATGTGAGAATATATCTAAGTTCGTGGATAACTTTTTAATAGAGTAGATCGGTATGATAGAGTAACGCAAGGTAAATAAATCTTCGAAACACGGTGGATCCGAGTTGCATCGCTGACACCGACCGGAGAGAGTTCGCTGAAAAAAATGGTCTTGTAGTCACAGCGAAAATGATACGAGAAATCAGCTAAGATGGATAAATGACTAGCGAACGTATCTTAGCTGTGGCGTCTAGAATTTTAACTAGACCAGCAAAACATTTCCCTGAGTGATATCGCCCATACATACACGGTCCAACACCTCTCGGTGCTCAATGAGACGAAGTGAGGTGAAACGAGTCAAGCCGAAAATATCGGTCATTATAAATTCCAAGCTATATCGTCACGATCGATCGAACGACCCTGGTGCATCGTATTGGGTCGATGCGTACGAAAAGGGGGAGGAGGGGTGAGGATTCCGTTTTCTCGGATGCTGGTCAGATCGGGCACACCGATGAATTCGATTAAGGCGCGCGAATCATCGTCACGCGACTCTAGACGCCGGCGATGAAATCCGTGCGTGGAATGAGCGACACGCGACGACACGCATGCCACGCACGAACGCGCGTCGCTCGTTGACGAGGCACGGCTGGAGTTAAAATTACATCGACGTAATCGTCGCGCACCGCACGGCCTTGCTCCGACCCGTGAAATATGACAACTACCCGATGAGTCCCGATGGTCACGGGCGATGAGGCACCGATGATGGATGGTGTACGTGTCGAGGATGTTTTTCTTAGACGGACGTGTTGCCGAAAAGCAGGAGCGCTTCTACACACCAGCCGAGGTGTGCTCGGCCACAAGCGTATCTGATAAATGCGCGGCACTTTCTGTCGTAAATTATAATGAACGTACATAAAGATGATCGGGGTTAGTAGCAGTACGAAATTTCACTCTTCGCCCTTATCATTTGTCTTCGATGGAATCTAGTTTTTTTTTTCTTCACTTGAGAAATTCGACTCGAATCTCGCTTTCGTATAATTTAATCGGAATTATGTAAGAGGTAGGGATCTTAATGAACATGGTAATACCGTCCAAAGTGCTTGGCGCGTTTCGCCATGACACGGTAAAAGCGGCCGGTTTCTCGAGTGTAGCGAATGCGCGCGTTCGTCTCTTTGAATTAAATCGTCGATAGGACAGAAGCGCAAACTCCTTTCGTCGCTTTGCGTGCCGCCGGAATGAACGGCAAACACAGACACAATGAGCGAAAAAGCGCGAAAGGCGGAGTTCGAGAAAGACGAAGGAACCGGCGACGGGGACCGTCGCGTGGAGTATAGAAGAGTGTCGCTTTTGTTGAAAAGGCGCCCGTTCAGCCGACAAAGACGAAGGTGAATATGCGACCGGATGATGATGAGCCAACAATGATTGGGGATTCATCAGTCTTTTAGGAGGCCAATGTCACCCGCTGACCGCGTCGGACGCGCGCCGCTACCCCGCTCGCGGATCCTCCTTAGACATGCAGAACGCATACGAGACACTGTGTATATAATCCGGCGACGGTGGACATCGGAAATCAGTCAGCTCGTACAACACAACCGGCTAACCAATCCTACAATGATGAAGGTATTCACTATTTTGTCTTTTGTGCGATCGTACAAGCAGCTTTCGCGGCTCGGGAAAAGAGAAAGAAAGACGAAAATCGTTCGATTTTTCGCGATAACATAGATCTGACTTTAATCGAGATTAATCAGACGATTAATTCGCTCGGTTTCTTCCCGAAAACAGGTACTCGTCAGCATCGCCCTTTTGGCGGCCGTGGTTCTCGCCGAGCCGCCGAGGTTCAGTCCGCAGTACCAGCAGCAGAGACAATATTACTTCGCTCGTCAGCAAGAGGAGACGGCCGATAACGCTCCTTACTCCGCGTCGGGCTGGAAACCGGCGGGGCCAGCTTTTAATTTGCCGGAAAGACAATTCGCCGGCGCTCAGCAGTCTCAGCAGCAATACGGTGCACCGACTGCGCCTCAGCAGCAATACGGAGTTCCACCCGGTCCTCAGAGAGAATATGGAGTGCCAAGCGAGTCCACGACGACCGAGAACCCTAACAATGACGACGAAGAGGTATCCACCGTTCAAGGCATCTCTTCACCGGAGGTGAGCAAAATATCAATTCCGGGTATTTAACTTTGGAAAACAAATTTTCGACAATGAACGCTGACAATCGTACGAGTATCAGAGCAATCAACCGTCATTTCGGCGGGAGAGAGAGCGATTCTCGGAGGAAGAGAAACGGCGAAAATCGCGCGCCTCCGATGGAGGAGTTCCAAGTCTCGAATGTTGAACGCGCGTTCCCCGGCTTTACGTGACGTGTTACGCAAACGTAGATTCATCATCTCGTTTCGAGGAGAGAACGCGCGCACTGGAGCACCGCGAGTTGGTATGTGAGCCGATGGGCGCGGAGGCCGCGTTGCGGAATTTAAATCCCACACGCGGACGGAGGCTTCTCTCTCTTCCCGTCTCCGGACGCTCTCCTCCTCGTCTGCCGCCGGCTTGTCCTAACGACATTAGTATTCGAGGCGTCGTTTACTTTCGATCGCGGCGTCGAGCACGTGCGCGCGTCCGTACCAAATTCGAAGCCGGCGTGACACAACGCATTCAACCGTGATCCGTGAGCGCTCGAGGTCGTCCGCGAGCTTCCACCGCGTCTTCTGTTTGGCGCGGTATCGGAGCGAAAAAAAAAAAAGGAGAAGAAAACAGAGAACTCCGCCGCCGTTGAGAGAGAGGTTTGCCCGTGGAATGCCTCCTTTTACATATGTATATCGCCGCGTGAGGCGGTTCGCGCGTTAGAAAACTCGCAAAACTTAGCAGTGCTCTACGTTCTTTTGCGGAATTTCAAATTTTGCCCCGCGACATCGATCTTAACGAACATTGCGTCTGTTACAGTCCGAGGCCGCGAACGCGGCGAACGAATTCGAGGACGAAGACCAGGATGAAAAGCAGCAACCGCAGCAGATCGGGGAGTACTACGTGGCCCTTCCCGACGGCCGTCTTCAGCGCGTCCGATACGCCAGTCGTCAGGACGTCGAGGCTATGAAGTACTTCGCCAAGATCCGTGCCGAGAACGTGGAACCCCTTCGCGGACCGATCTACGCGTACGCGCCACTGCAGAAGCTGCAGATAGTACCGGCCGGCTTGCAAGCGTCTGTCGCACCTGCGGAGCGGACCAACAACAAGCCGCAGAAACTCGAGATCGAGCCGGTGGCAGCGCAGGTGCAGTACCAATACGACAACCCCTCGAGCGTGGTACCGTTGGCCAACCCTCTCAGCGCTACCTACACCACCTACACGACGAACTATCAAGTACCAGCCGGCGACTCTAGATTCCTCCTCACCTTCCAGTAAATCGGCCGGAACATTCGACACGATTTCACTCGCGCCTCATAAATATATGTTGCATTGTGCATGTTGCGTAACTTGTTGATAAGTGCGGATTCACGGTTAAGCTGAGCTGACGGCGACAATAAAGTCGATGTTAACGAACCTGTCCGCCCGTGTTCTTGCTTTACCTACTTTGGCTATTGCGCCGCCGTCCACCGCCGATCCACGTCGTCTTTCGATTGCTCATTGTAGCTTTTTCTTTCAGAAATTTGAGACCTTCCGTAATACTGACAGATTCTCAAGGGAATCGCAGAGGTATCATAGGTTAGATCGACGGTTCGATAATTAATAATTTGAAGTAGAAACATCTACGCATCCGTACGGGAGTTGTTTCATACTCTGCATCTTTCTACCGTCTTGAGGCGAAACTGGATTTCTTCGGTACGCGATCGTGAACGTGGATGATCGGAGGGAGGGGGAGGGGGGGAGAGAGAGACCCGTCGGCATGTAGACGTGCCTAACCGCAAAATTCCAGAAATTTAATATCTCGCTCCGCGCAACCGACGGGGTTGGGCGTTTCATAAGTTCACTCCGACAGAGCCAATCCCCCGTCAGAATTCTCCCAAAATTCTACGACCACGTTCCAACCCACGTTCAAACACTTCCTCCTCTTACCCCGGCACTCCGTTACACCGCGCCTTCCTATTCTTCTCTCGCCTTATCCGCGCGACAACCGGTGCGCGTCCTGGATGTTCTTTGCCGGTGGCCTGTAGCGCACTTCGAAGAAATACGGAGAATCCTGGTGAAACATTCGTTCCTCAAAGATCATGGCTGCTTGCGAACGGGAGACTCAATTTTGCGATCTTGCGCAATTCGTACAGATTCCGCCCTGTGACTACGATACGTACCGCGCCGTTCGTGGAAAAATCGCGAGATTTAACTCACGCTGAGTTTTGGATTAAAAGCTTGTCTTCCCGCGTTTAATTTGCACGTTCTTTAACATGAAGGTACACACACCCGAGAATAAAAAAAAAACGCAAATGGAACTTGTTCATTTTACAGAAAAGAACGCCCTTCCTAAAGGTCGAGACACTCGTTCTTTTTATTACTCGTTTAATCCGAAGCATATTAAATGTACGATGAAAATGCCAAGATATGCGAAATTAAACTGCGTGAGATTTAACATCCGGTACAAGACAAAAAGAAATCCCGAGCAGCGTCCCGGCCGTTCTACTTCTAAAGTATTCCATATCAAGCATAATTACGCGAGCCAGCTTAGCGGTAACTTTTAATTAAGGTCCATCGGCAACAAACCTCTCTTAAGAATTTAGCCGTGCCTAAGTCCGACGGAGAACAAAGGGATACCCTCCGCCGGCCCGGAAGTAAATAGCCCGAAGAAGCACGAACACATCCTCTTGAGGCCGAGAGAGGGAGGGGCAGGGGAGGAGAAAGAGAGAGAGATCGTCGACGAGCGCAATCGGCCGACTAATTAATCTGGTCAAGCGGTCACAGGCCCAATTAAATTCCACCGTCCGGTCGAGCCGATCGTTCGAGTAGCGCAATGGCGGCGAACCGATCTGGACCGATCGCGTGGCCACGAGCCGAGCACGTAGACGACTCTCTCTTCTTCAGGAAGTTAGCTCGCGAGTACCAAGTCTGGTCTCTTCGACCGCCATCCCCTGCTTTCCTCCCCCCGTTCTCCCTCCTTCTCTTTCCGCTAGAAACGAGAGAGAGAGAGAGAGAGAATCGCCTCGGAAAACAAAGTTTCGCCGGCTTTCCATTCGGTTCGCGCTACCGTCACCACCACTATCATCAGCATCGACGTCGCCATCCGTCGTTTTCTCGCTCCTCCGCGCGCGGAAGCGTCACCAAGCAGCCGGTGCACCCTACTCCTTTCCACGGGATATTAATTTTTCGGAAAGTTACCGCCGTTCCTTTTTCCCCCCCTTTCCTGTAACCGCCGTTCTCGCACCTACTCTTTCTCTCTCTCTGTCCTTCTTACCCGGAGGGGCGCTATCTCGGAGCCCCGTTTTTCCACGGCGACTTCGGCCCGCTACGAATCACCCTCGCCGCGCTCTTAACCCTTCGTTATCGAGACGGTCGGCTTCGATTTACGGAGTGTCCCAGAAGCGTCGGCTGATAACCCCCGAAGAGGACGAGATTCTTCGGTGAACGTTAAAGAGAGGAAAAAGGAAACTTTGCATCTTAGACACGCGAAACGACAAAGAATAAATATGAAATGTTTCTACCGCGCTCTTACATCTGCGCCGTTAAACGTAATGTGTTCTCGCTACGTTCGATCCGCGGAATGTCCAATCTTTTCCGGGATGTGCGCGCGTACCCGGGAAAATCCCGGATAATCCCTGCGCGCGCGCGGTATCGAAATGGAAAATCTGCCTCCATAATTTTTTCGCCGAACTCAATTACATCGTCGCGCAAATGGGTTTTTCATAAGCCTCGTAGCAACTGGCGATAATATTTCGCGATCTCTCCCGTATAATTTCATCCGCGTTAGCAACACACGAGGGCAGCACATCGATGGTGGTGAGAGGATTAACTTTCATAATCCCGCAGGAACGTAATACACTGCGCGTGTCTGTTTCGCAAATTTCATCCCTCCCTTTGACTTCGCGTGAAATGCTGTTGATTTCCTCGAAACAGTGATTTCTTCGATTAATGAGGTTGAAACGCTGAAATAACGCGTATTCTTGAACAGCGTGAAAGAGTAAAGCTATTTTAATGACGGGCAGGTAAAATAAATAATTTTTGCCGGATATTTTCATAATATTGGTTCAGCAGGCACGTCGATCCATTCGCGACGCGGCGGAGTGAAAAGAAGTCGTTCGCCGTGGTGAGATCCGCGAGAAAAGAACAAAGGCCGCGGGAACGCGGCGGTCGGATCGGCCGTGAGAGACGATAATAATTTCGGATCACCTGAGAGAGCCGCGACGGAAAAGACGGGGGAGAGGGAAGTCAATAAAAATGAATTGGAAGGAACGAGAACAAAGAAGGAGAAACCGCGACGGAGGAGGAGGAAGGGTAGGTTAGGGCAAGTAGGTAAGAAAAGACGCTGTGGAAGTCACACAGGGGTGACATCTGGCCCTGCGGTGGTGGTGGTGCGAGCACACGTCGAGGTCACGATCGAATGCCATCTACGGGGTTGGCTTTTTCTCGGATCCGCGTGTGAGCGTGGACGCACACCGGCGGGCCGCTCGTTTGTTCTTCGGTCTGTGTACGCTGCCAGATTAAGAAAATAGCGGGATGCCCCCGCGGTGCCGGTGGGAACGTGGCCAAGCCGATGGTCCTTCGTTGGTTCTCAGGACTCGTGAACGTTTCGCAACGATCAGCTCGGATAAGCGTGAATCTTCATTCTCGGTGAGATTATTACGATGAGATACAAAAGAATCAGCCTAGAAATCAATGAATCCGTAATGGATCATTCTTTGAGAGGAAGGAAGAACGATTCTTGAAAATTTCACTTTAATCGTCTCATATTCGTTGTGCGAAGTTCGCACTGCGAACTACGGCGGGGATCAAGCGATATTCGTTTCCGAAGATTTTACGTTCGTTAATTTGTTCCTCGCTCGTTTGAGGACACACAGAGGTGCAGATTCCTTGCACGACCCCACGCTGCGCGGAGGGTCGCGGAAACAACAATAAAAAAAAATAGAGAAACAGGGGAAAGAGAACGGAAAATACGCGGCCATACGTCGGGCATGCGTGCACCATCGACGATGATTGGCGAGATCCCCCGTCGGCAAGCACGTTGAACTCTTTTCGGAGCTCTTTCGAAGTCGGCACCTGCTTTCGCTCGGTCGCAACGACGACGCCCGGCCTTTGTGATCCTTCCTTCTTGTGTGCGTCGGCGTATCCCTCCGCACTCTTTTCGCCGAGTATATCACGCGGAGAATATGTATGTGTGCACGCGTATCGCGAGCTCGTGTGTGTGTGTGCGATGACGAGCGAGCGCGCATTGCGTCACAGGACGTGTCGATATTGGATCGGGAGGGTAGCCGAAAACAATGAGGCGCGCTCTGACGAAGAGAAGTCGCTCTTTGATTAATATCGCCGAATTAATAGGAATTCGAGACGGGAAGGGATGTCCGCGGATATTGTGCCGAGCCGGTCGGTATTTCATGCAGAGCGGACTCGGCAAATGTCAGCTGTTCCGGTTGGAACGAATGGCGGTACTAGACTGTCGTAAAATTAATACGTTCGCATTACCGATTCTTCGTCGTGAAACGATGTTCAAGTAATTATCGCTTCCGCACGCGCGAAACTACGCGAATAAACTACGCCACGCGTGATAAAGCACGCGGATTTCAGATATCAGATTACTGCACGGGACGTTTTCTTCGCGTTTTCTTTATTGCTCTCGACGCAAGAAACGAGAAACACGACTTGTATAGAGCTGCGTCCGGTCGAGCGGCTAATATTGGGTCGATCGCGAAATGGAGTCATATGAAATTCTGCGCGTGCGAGCGCCATAATTCAATCGACGGGTAAGCGCGCGATAAGCGTGACTTCGCAATGCTGAAACATTATGCAACACTGTGGGTGATTGATCGGCGAGCCACGGCGATCTTACGTAATTCATCGCCCGTCGACTACGTATGACCATATGTCAGCATATTTTCCCCCTTTTTTTTCCTCCATCTCAGTCTGACACCGTGGATATTTCTCTAATCACAGATTCACCCTCGCGCATTTTCAGCAAAACGGGTCAAGTGCTTCCACGTGTTTAAACAAAATATTACTATTGTTGTTGTATATACATATAAAATATTTCACTCGCACGACGTCGCTTTAACATTTCTCATTATCGCAACGTATATATAAATGCGACATTTTTCCGAGCAGCCGCATCGATCGTAATTTCAACATTTCCGCGAACACGGTGTACCTCTCACGCTATCGTTTATTTTCGACGGCGCTCGGGTAAGCCGAATGCATCTTCGTATCAAATTTCGACGTCGCGAGAGACGCGGTGAAACTGCGAACGAGCCTCTCGACTCGACCGAGGAACTTGCAACGAATTCCGGACGCACCGTTTACTGTGGAGTCGGATTCTTATACGGGGTGTCTGGAAGCGGGGGTGCGACGGTTTGGCTCAAACGTGCCCCCCCCGCCCATCTAACTCCGCGGAAACGTGGAATTTAGACCTCGGTGTCCTTTATATCAAACGCATCTCCCTTTCGCGGATATCTCCTAGTTCTTTTCTAAGCCTGCTTTACACAATCTCTGTAGAACGTGAGAAAAAGAAATAACGCGCGAGAACCGGAAGTATCATGCTCGTGTTATTCATGATAGTTCTCGCGAGAGAATTCTACCTGTAACTATTATATACTTATATTCTTACATATATGTATGTGTATACGGCGTTAGAATTAAATGTAAAACTCATATGTGTTTTACTTTCAAACAACTAAACTCTTGCAGAGAGACCGATATAACGAGCTTGTAGAAAGTCTGGATAACGAAAGTTCGATATAACGTATCATCCCGCGAGAATTAACGACAACATTCCGCCGTGAGTTCTTCCTGTGGGTTACAGGCCGCGTGGAGGAAGCACGTTTTCGGCATTATTCATATACTCGTCACGTATGTGAGTTCACCCTTTCCGCCTGCTACCCTCATCTCGCAGACGCATCCGCGGGTGGGGCGAGTAGGTACTCGCTCGTGTGAACGTTGCCTAAAAGAACACACCGGGGGGTGGCTCTTTCTTTCTATTTCCCTCTCTTTCTCTTTGTATGTGTAGTGTGTATATCGATTGGCATTACGAGGCAGATCAGTCAACCCTACCCGTGTGTCTCGTCGAGGGGTCGAAGGAAGTAGCGAGCGAGGAAAGAGATCTCCGCCTTGCTGCCCCCTGACCGCCCTCTCTTCGCGGCTGCTGAGACACTTTGTCACCCTCTCAGGCATCTCACCTCCTTCCCCCTCCCACCTTCTCGACGAAGCGCCGGATACCGAGGCCTACCGAGTGAAGGCGACACGAAGGGGAGAGAAAAAGGCGGCCGCAATTAGCGTCTCTTTATTCAGTCTCTTACGACTCATTGGAAATCTATAAAAAAAAAAAGTTGCGTCGCCTCGACGTAAGCGTGACACCTTGGGGTTAAAATCGATAGATCGGCGCTATCGGCCCGTTCCTTATTCCGCTTTGTCACCTTCTCACGCGTTTACCCCTCTCCGATAGACGACGGCAAGTTGACGGATACTTGCAAGGTTGAGCGGAGTTAAAGAAGAACGGGAGGGAAAGGAAGAGAGAGAGAGAGAGAGAGGAAACGAGAGGGAACTTACCCCGTTAACCCTCCGTTAGCTTTCCGTTAAGGAATACATCGGTAAACGACGGAGCGCGACGACGATGTACGAGGAATGAAGATGAGGAACCAAGCCCGGGATAAACGGCGTATCGATGAAACGCGGATATCGAGGAATGTCTACGTTTCACTTTGCTTCTAAACGAAAAGCCAGATTAAGGTAAAAGTGCCTGGATACGCATCTAACTGTAGAAATTCTTGTTGTTTTGGTCTTTAAATACGAATGTTCAATTTTTAAACATAAAATAGTTGTATATATTTAATATATATATATATATATAAATTCCTGTTCAAAGTTTGAATATTCGTATTTAAAGGTCAAAACAACAAGAATATGTGTATGTCCAGAGTTAGGTACGCGTCCAGGCATTGGTATTTTTATCTTATTTGTGTATCCCCTAATGTCACTACTAAGTGTATTAAAAAAAAATATATATGTATCTATATAAAATATCTCTGTAAAGTATCTTTCAATAAAATTATTAATAATGTTACTTTTTCCATTGCGCGTTCATATTATCTTTCTTGTGCTATTATTTAACTTATTTTCGCATTTCATCGCGCGTTTCATCTATTACTAAACTGTCGTAGTAACGACGAGAGAGAGAGAGAGAAAGAGAGAGAGAGAGCGGATCACCGTTGCGCCGATTTTAGCGTAGAATTCGAAGCAGTCGGAGCTTTTATCGATGCGGAAGCGTCGAATTTGCGAAGGGGCGCGACGCTGGCCGTCGCAACGCTCGCATCCGCGCGCTCGAAGGAATTTCATCTCCAGATTCCGTTACATGTTTTGCGAACTGGCACGATCGAAAGAATTTCTCCTCGATCGCGGTTTCCGCGTGCGGTCGAAAGTCCGTAATGGCGAGACCGCGAACGGTCCGAGCGGAATGATTTGCGCTCTGCACACGCAGGAATTACAAAACCGAAGGGGGAAGACACCCTCCCACACCCCCACACTCTCGCGCTACCATTTCCCAGCTTTCTCTATTTCTCCCCTTGGTACGTGCGGTCAGTGCACGATACAGGGTGTTCAGTAATAGACGTCAAATGGCGATTAAAGTGGTATCGTCGGTTGGTGACAGTCAAATCGAACGATCTTCTGTTAACAAAATCTTCATAAGCACCGATAATTATATTTCTGAGGATAGGTAATTAAGAAAAAAATTAATGCAGAGCTGCTTTCGGTCGACTTTCCGCGAGAAAAGAAAGCCTTCTGTTCTGTTAAATTTGTATCATCGTACACCCTGTGAACGGTTCGACCAGCAACTTTATTCCGTCGGTAGAATCGCACCGACAAATTCGCACATTTCCCGTAAAAGCCGGATACAAATCCGCGGTATATTCGGAAAGTTAATCCCGCCACGGAAGGCGGGAGAGAGGGAAAAAACGCTCATGCGACAGTTTATTATTTTGTGAGTGTGTGTGTTTTTTTCCTAAAACGTTTCGTTTCGCCGCAAAATTTCGCGCGAATTTGATCCGACAAGCGAAATTTCCCGTATCGCGAGTGCGGTGGAGTCGATATCGCGCCGGCGATTTTGCACAGTGAAATATCGGGCACAAAGGGGATTATGACGATTCGATCCCGGGGATTACCTCCGAATACTATCTCGGATGCGATGGCGGAGGGAGGATCGGCGTATTGTTTTCCATACGCAAATCTCAACAGGAATTTGCGCAACCGGCGCGGCGGAAGGGGGGGGGGGAGGCGACGGAGAGAGGGACGAGAGAGATAGAGGCGGATAGAGCGGCGCTGTACATTATTAATCGACACACCTTTAGTCAGCGGAATCTAAACGTCACGCCGCGTTAATTTATGGTTCATTCCGTCGTTTAAGCAAATTCATTCCTGGCAGCTTATACCGCGTATATCCCACCGTACAATACCGTATAAATAAAGATTCGCGTAAATTAAGGTCGCGCGCGTACGCGCACAAAAACCACCCCGCCGATCGGCGAGCTTGATTAATTAAATTGGATCGAAAAGAATCTCTCTCGCTCCTCGGACTTTCGGTGTTTCCTATTTCTCTCTTTACTATTTCTTCTTCTTTTTTTTCTTCCCCTTCTTTTTTTCTTTTTATTTCACGTTCCGCGTCTCGAGGAAGTTGCGGTGATTACGCGCGAAGCACCGGCAAAAAACGGCGGTTACGCTAATTATATACCCGGCGCTCCGCGAAGCGAAACGGAATTTCTCCCTACCTCGACAAAATTGCCGGGGTGCGGAATAGCTTCGACTCTTACGAGTCGAGAATGGAAGCCGCGAGCTTCCAGCTGTGGTATAATGCAAAACGACTGGCCATCTCGGTTTCTATCGAGCGTGCGTCTCTCGCGCGACTCTCTCTCTTGCGCGGAAGCAAAGCGGAAGACAAAGGGGACAGGGCGCGGGTTGCATGCGCGCGTTGTGACGCGCCTGTCGGACTGCCGCGGGTACAGATAGATAGATAGGTAGGTAGAGATAGGTAGGTAGGTAGGTAACCCGAGACTCGACGAGAGGTCAGCCTCCGTAGATTGACGGACGCGATAAATCGAGCCGCGGTGACACCCGGGCTCGAGTGACGCGCGACGTGGTGCGGCGCGACGCGATGAAACGCGACGCGACAACCCACTGACCTGCGAATCCAATGCATAGAGTTTCTCTCTCGCGTGCCCTCTCTCTCTCTCTCTCTCTTTCTCTCGCGGTACACCGTCGTTGCATCGTTGCACCGAGCCAACACGTACATACACATCGGAGGAAGAGGAAGAGAGAGAGAGAGAGAAAGAGAGGGATAGCCTCGTAAATATTCCTGTTTATACGTCACCCACGTAATGCTCTGGCGCGCACGGAGTGCGAAGGGGGGATGGTTCGTATCGAGCAGCGCGAATCCTGAAATAGAACGAAAAGGCGCGTCTACGACGGCCGATACGTCGCGGGGGAGGGCGGACACGCCTGGACACGGTGAAATCTATCGAATTTCAAACGCGATCGTAAAAATGCAGCGGCGCCTCGGGATTTCCGATCGGGGCCGGCGAACCCCATCGACGATGTGCCGGCTACCGCGAGAAATGAAGGAGGAAACCCCTCCTGAGGAGGGACGAAATGTACACCGGTGTACACGGAGGCTGTCGAGGCGTTGCTTCGTTAATCAGGCAACATTTCTCTCGGGGGAGGGGGGGGGTTTCCCCGATGGGACGCGTAGCCGCGAATACCGCGGCTTCAATTGGCACGGACTACTTGCTCAGCCGTGAATAGTGTAATTTGCCACACAGATCCTTTTTGATTTTTTCCTCCCTGATTTATCCGGACCACCGGTATAATAATAATGGCAAAGTTCGATCCCTTTGTACACGTGCGTTGCGTTAATAGCGATTTGTTTGTTTAGAGAATAACAATTGTTCTCTCTCGCTTCGGTGCGTTCGATTTCCGAAATGCGCGCGTCAAAGGGTCGAGAGGGGGATTATTAATACGTGCAATTTTCAAGAGAGCTTACGCGCCTCGCGCTAACGCAGAGAATGACGAGGAGTGGCGCATTGGCGCGCGGCTCTTCCGACTGGCGGCGGAGAAAAACGGTAGTAACAACGGTGACGACGACGACAACGCCGGAACGGAGCCAGAGGAGCATTGTGCCGCTCGGTGATAAATCCGGCATCGCGTTGCGGCGGTGTGTACCTACCTATCTATCCAGCTACCTATCTACCTACCTACCTATCAACCCACCTACCCACCGGTGGAGAGATCAAGAAAGAAACGCGGAGGAGACCGAAAGGGATGACGGACGGAGAACGAGAGATTGGGTTCGCGAGATAAAGAGGTCGACAATAATACGCCCTCGGTGCACCCTCGGTCGCAGCAGGCAGCCATTATATTGTTTTATCTCTGTATCGCGACTGCAGATCGGCGAATGCACCACGGCGGGTCTTACACGCGGGAATATACGCGGGCCTTCGACGAGCAGACGAGGAAACTCGCAAGGGAGACACCGTGGCGACCCACGAGCTCGCGACTCTAGAAGGGCGTCCCTGATGAAAGTGCGTTGTTAATTCAGCGCGATCGCCGCCGAATTCATCGGATTCACCGAAATTCTATCCGCGGGTTTAATTTGGGGAAACAACGAAAATTGAAGTTAGGGTTATTAGATTATACTGGGATCGGAAAAAGAAAATTAGGTGAATTATCGGAATCAGAGAGAGAAAGAGATCGGAAGTAGCTGAAGATTAATTAAATTCTAGTTAGAGGCTGATCGATAATAACATCAGTCACCGATACGAGACATGCGGCGAGTGTATCCACGTTCAACGTCAAAATCATTCACGAATCGTTACCGAAAGGATCAAGCGTGCGAGTTGCAAATCGATCGCGCGAGGAGACCGGGGGGTAAAATCACTGCCGTCTCTTCCTCATCATCTTCATCGAAGCGCATCACCGATAATGCGCTCACATAATCGCGCGCACACGTGCACACACCGACGCGCGTTGATCAGCGTTATATGGAGATCACGAAGGAGAGCATTCGCGAGATCCCGCGTTTCCTCCACGCCCGTCTCCGAGGTCTGGAGGTGAAAAAACAATGCTGCAACGACGACCCGAGCCCCTTTCGCGTCAATCACGACGGAGACTCTTTCCGTGCTCCCGTCCCACCTCCCTCGTCTGTCTTTGTTCCGATGGTCTCATGTCTCTCTTCTTCTTCTCTTCCTTCCTCACCCTTTGCCACCCCTTATCTGCCATGGTTTCGTCCTCCCGCTACCCTCTAGTGAAATTCTTCTGCATGCCTCTACGTCGTCTCGTCTCGCGCGCGCAACACGGTACAATGCAACCCCGGGACGCATTGTGGATCAGTTTCCACCAGACACCCCAGCGACGTCGTCGGCAACACGAGGACTATGCTGTGCGCGACGATACCCAAGCTAACCGACTGCGTTTCGGGAGACGTTCCAACGCGACGACGACGATGGGGATTATAACAGCGCGCCGATACCATCATTCAACCGGTTGGTCTGTCATATCGGGGACGATGTCGTAAAGAGCGGGCTGATACATTATGAAAATGAACGCTGAACACTCGTTGGTAAAGACGTCTCGACGGAGGTACTTTTGGTCGCGTTCTTTTGAGAAATCAGATGAATTTGCACCGAGCCGACGAGGCAAACTTCATCCGATCGAGCTCGGATTCCCGCGTGCAGAAATCCGAAACTTTATGTTCATCGTTGCGAATCTTTTTTCCAAAGACAACGTTATTCTGGACTTCGCGACGAACACGCTTTTTCCTCCCCGTAACATGGTGTTACAACTGTTTCAAGGGAAATTTGTTGTACCGCTCTATTTTCCGCAACGCGTCGGCGCAGAGTTGAAAGCGAGGAGGGAAGCGGCGCTTTTTGCGATCGGTGACAAAAGTGTAGGAAATATAAGAAAAGGAAAGGTACATCTCCGTACCCTCGCCGGCGGCGTTCTTTATCGCGAACTCTTTATAGAAAGCGCGAAGAAAGTGTGATAAACGCGACGTACTACCCTCCCCGTCCACCCCTGACACAAAGGTATCGACATTATCCGGAGAACCGTAGGATGCTGAAGACTTACATAAATAACTCCCTTTGAGGAGCGCGTGTACGTAAGAGAATGCCGAGGCACGACGAAGCGGCGACGAAGAATAGGTTTTAACACGCGTTGCGGCCAATTAATTAATTAAAACGTTGCCGGTCTCGGCTACGCGAGTGAGCACTAGAACCGACGACAAGACATCCCCGAGTTCGATTCCCGATGCTACGAATGCAAAAAGCTAAGTTCTCCGTCGCGAACGGAAATAATTATACATCAAGAATTTAAAATATAACGCCCACGTGTCTCTTCATCTTAAAAACGGTGTTTATTACAGATAATTGACGGAATAAATATTGTTATAACGCACGAAGAGATCGAATATTTCGCGTCGCGCGAAATTCCCAGCGGAATTCTCGAAGAAGGTGTTGAGGTTTTCAGATTTAAGATGCGCGATACGGAGGGCCAGATCGAAAAATCTCACCCCCTCGTCGCGGGTGGAGGGGAGGAAGTGAAGCAGGAACAACCGACGCCTGCAGCTCGCGCGATGATTGCGCCGTAATCTGCTTTCGCTTTGCTTTCCCGAGGGAAAGGTCGGGGGTGGCTGCCGCTGCGTGATTGGCCGGGGGCGTCGTTGGGTCTTCCGTTTCGACCGATACATCGACAACAGTCGAGATACTTAGGGAGGATACGCGGGCGAAATAGAGCTCAAGGAGAAAGAGACGGCAGGGCGAGAGGTAGAGAGGAAGAGAAAGAGAGAGAGAGAGCGCGCGAGATGACGGCGAGAGGAAAGGGTGGCGGCAAGGACGGGGGTGAAACAACCCTCCTGACACGGGTTATCCTATAAACGGTGCCACCCCCGCAGCAACACACCGATAATCCGGCCCCCGGGGCCCGCATGCGGTTGAGCGCTCGCAACAGTTACCATATTTGATTGTGTGCCCCCCTCCCTCTCATTCCTCTTCCACCGCGGGAGTGGTAATACGAAATAATATTCCGTGCGCGCGCGAGGATTTCGCATCCGCGAAAACACGTATTACTTTCTACACGGAGTTGCGTAATGTTGATAACGCTTAGAGGAAGGATCGCTTTCGGTTGTGATGTTAACACAATCAATCAGTTCGGGGAAAAGATGACTGTCTCGCCGAAGGTGATAAGAAAGAACATCTAGAGTTACTGTTTTACAGGAGGATTCTTAAGGACGACGTGAAACTTTTCTCGCGAAAATCATGCAAATCCATCCGTGTGTGAAACCGCGGACAATCGTGGATCTCCTTTTCGCGACCGGCACAGGAAGCAGATTCGCGGGGCGAGAAAGGCGCGTTTTAAATAAAAAAAAGTCAGAAGGGATTGTTTCTCGCTGCGTCTGACGCACCCCGCGTCACACGGAACGTCGCGACGCGGCGCGGTGTCGGCGGGAAAACGCGGGGAAAGAAATCGCGCGTTTGATGTGCCGCCAAAGAGAACGCGAGGGTAAGCAGGGGGGGGATACGCCGTCGGTGGCGGAGTAGTTTCGCATGGGTTGGTCGGCCGACTGCAACCACGTTTCTGCACAACCCTCTCGCTTCCATCCCCTAGCCGCGCTCGTTGCCCTTCTCTGTCTCTCTCTCTCTCTCTCTCTCTCTCTCTCCCTCTCTGTCGTTCGCTCCGTTCCACAGCGCATTTCTCTGTTCCTCCGTGTTTCGAAGGCCGCGCGCTTAAACGTTACCGGAAAATTATTACCGGAAAAGCGTTTCACACACGCATGCGGCAAACCGCGGGACCCACCGACGGAATTACATTGATATTAGTATCGTTTGGGCCGACAGATTAATTAATTAAAACGTGCCCCCTGCCGCTGCCTGTGGCCACTCCGCCACACACGTATTTGCGTTTCGCGCTAACGCTCCGACAAAGAGGGAGAGAGAGAGAGAGAGGGAGAGAACGCCGGAATATCGTGCGCCAACAATTGTCGAAGGCTTTCGTCGTGTGTACAAAAGCGCGAAGTGAAACGCTCTAACGCTGCTCTAACTCCGCAATCTCTTGCGATTCAGTTCAACGCACGAGTCTCGTGTATCTTCTTATCTAACAGCGGTGTTCCGTCGCGATAACTATTGAAAAGTATTCTCTCAAACGGACTTACCTTTCTTCGCATGGAGTATGTCCGCTGGATCCGGCGGCAGGGACGAACAATGGCTCGGACTCAAACTGGACTGTATCGACGAAAACGGGCTACCCGCGCTCGACGGATACCTGAAGTGTATAACGATCGCTTTTTTAGACCGAATTCCGTCGCGTAAGACGAAATACGATTAATGCTAATTTTTAACGGAATTTATTCGGCTCCACAAAGAGGAAAACGGCGAGGTAAACAAAAAATTTCGAAGACGGAAGTTTTCTTTTTTTTCTTTTACCAACAGAAATATACACGCACGAAGAATCTCAAGAGTTCGCTTCGAGAGAGGACTGTGAAGTATCTGCCTCTTCCGAGCAGACTACATATTTCGCAAACAATGTGTGTTCTTACTGCCGTAATAGCGCATTTGCCGATGAATGAATTTTAGCGCTTACCAAGGATTGGGACGCGGCCAGCCGGTGGTCTGCCCGTTTAGTAGCCTGAGTTTATCGTAAACGCTCTCCGCCGGACTGCCGGCACCGACGCCAACCCCCACAGCGCCCACCCCTTGTTGCTGCTGTTGCTGCTGTTGCCTCTGTTCCTTCTGCGCGGCCAGATTCCTCAGTACCCTGTTGATCGAAGACACCTGCAACCCAAACGCGTTCGGCGCCGATAAGCAAGACTCGTTGGTTATCGCTGCAATTACGCAAGAACGCGCCATCTTGCGCGTTTTAATCCTTTAATGATGAGTAAGTTCCGAATGCGATACGCGGGAAGGACGTACGCGAAGACGATTCTTTTCGCATCAAAAATATAAAATATTCATCAACGGTGAACTTGTTGATTACTATTGCCGCTTTAATTTATTACCAAGAGTCAGTCACTGGCCGAGACCACGATGTACATCTGAAGAAAAGGATTGCTTAGGAAATTATGAATCATCCCCGACTCTCGAATGGAGATTCTATTATGAGGTAAAATGAAGCTCGTTTGATCTGCCATTAATGAGATAACGTATTGAATTTTGCGTCTCGACGCTCCTTCGTAATTCTATGAAAGATCTACGTTCAACTCGTCTAATCACACCTCAACCACCGTCGAAATACTTTCTTTCTCGCATCCTTCCCGGAAGATCTCGAGCCGAATAGCTCTCTTTCTCTCCCTCTCCCGGCGGTATCGGATTTATTATAAATACGAAGTGTGCGCGATGAGTGGGAGCGATGAAGATTCTCCGAGAAATAGAGGGTGAGGAAGGCGCGGGGCGCTTCTGCCCGATGAAATGCGACGAGAGCGGTAATTAAAACGATGCGGTGAGCGGCTGCCAGCGCGGCTCGGCGCGACGGTGCGCGCCCGCTACACGAGGGAGTTAATTACCTCCGCCTTCAATTATATCCGTCTCCGCGCTACTCCAAGGGGACTTGGCTTCTGCCGACGTAAGTACGCACTCGCGCTTTCGCGTCGTGTTCGCGACGTGCGGATTAACGCTCTCTCTCTCTCTCTCTCGTTCTACGCTTGCAATCCGAAATCCGCTGTTATAACTCTTAAGTTGCAACCGAAGCGCGCCGATAACACCACGACGATACTGTTGGAATATCAGGATTTTAGCTCAGCTTTCTCAGAAAGCGTAGGTGAACACGTGTCGTACACGTTTGCCTAACAATTAAGCGGAAAGTGACCAACGAGAAACATCCTTCAACCTACTTCCTAATTTCATGCTAATCTCCTTTTACATATTTCTATCTATTTTTCCGTTACCGACGAGTTACTTAGTTCTTGTCCTCATTGATAATTTTGTATTNGGGGGGGGGGGGAGGTAAGAGCAAAATTAAAAGTTGAGATTTCTGCGCGTGACGTGATACGCGAACGATTCGGCTATTTTGCGCGCGACGCGTACAACGCGCGCGAATCGCGAATGCGATGAAATATCTAGACGGGCGCGAAGAAGAATTTACGAGTTTCCCGAGACGGAGGTCGCTCTTTTTATTTTCGTATCCTTTATTTGTCTTCTTCTGCGGGCTGCCTTCGTTGCTTCTGTCACTTACAGCTCGTATAAATCCCGGCGGTGCCGTAAAAGAATTCTCACGAAACTCAAGCGATACGTCCTCCTCCTGCTGCCGATAGTTCTGCAATTTATTCCCTCGCATTCCCTTGCATTATCCCACGCACGACGTAGCGAGCGAACGTCATTTTAAGGGCGCAGTAAAACGTCGAGTCGAAGAAATTCGACCTCACCCCGTCGTTAAGAACATCGAGAACCAAATGAGTTCGTGAAATCGTCTTCGATACTAAACCCGCCTGACCGAGAAGTGGATGTGGCCGATACGAAATATATTCTATCTATTTGAAAGCCACGTTCATTGCACGAGCTGAGTCGATTGTCACGCAAAGTGTTTATTCTCGATCGTAATTCTAATGACAAAATTCTCTAACTTGGAATTTGGAGAGTCGGTCTTACGATTTTCTTGTTAACGCCACCTCGAGTCTAAGTCAGTCGGTAAAGTCCTCGTCATTATATTCAAATTGGAGGGATATTTCGCACAAAGAAATTCGTCGCGGTTATATATTATCACGCGCTACGTATCGAGAGACAGAAGGAGAGAGACACGCGAGAAATCGGTTGACGACGGGATGCTGGATCGGTCATAGGAGATACTCGTTCCCCGGGGTTTGTTAGACCCGGTGTCAGGGTACCACGGCGTTGAAACGGGCTGACATCTCGGACCCACCACCGTAGCGGAGCGTCATCCCCCTCGGCGCCCACGAAGAGACCACCACCATCACCACCACAGTCGCACGATCTCGTCGTGTCTCCGCCGCTGATGCGAAAGAGACGTCACCGGCACTCTCCCCTCGCCTTGTCCTCGACATCCACCGATGTCCAAAACATGCCGCTTCTCGTCGTGCCTCCGAAGATTCAAACCGCCCGACGTTTCGTCAGTGAATTAACGAAGCTCCGCGACGCGCAGAGATGGGGAGAATTCGAAGTAGATCGAACGGCGACGGACGACGAAGATGAGAGTTGGAAAGCGTTTAGGTCGGATGGATCATCGTCTCGAAAAGAAGGCGAAATTTCGGAAATCTCCTCGAGGTCTACTCGATCGTCAAGCTTTTATCTCCTTGGAGTACCGTCGGCAATCCACGGTTGATTTCTGGCACTTTTGGTCTGAAAATTCATCTCACGATCAAAAGAGGGGGGTTGTATTCGCGAGTGCGCTCGACGACGTCGTCATCAGGGTCGTACCTACTTCGACTACTACGCGGAATCCATCGGAATGCGGCGGGAAATCAGCGCTCTTCTCGATTAGACGGAGCGGCACCTCCTCGGGCTTGATTCTATCGGGCTGCGCTTGTGAAGTTGGCCGATGTCAAAGCCGATTCCACAATGAAAAGTCGTTGTCGCGCACAAAGACGGCACTTGGCGACAAAGCCGGAACCCGGACACGGGCGACGGCTGCCTGTCAAAGGACAATCGGCGCCTCGCGTGACATCGAGTGTCCGACGGCTGTTTGACCGTTTTTTGATTGACGTCGACCGCAAATATCGCTGCTCGTCGCTACAAAACCGTTGCGCGAGATCTATTTACGACGTGTGTGTCACCCCCGTCATTATTCTATAACCGGAGATCGTTGCGCCCTGGAAATCGATACCACAATGGGCCCCGCGCTTTTGTGGCCTGCGAGGCAGCCACTTGCGAAACGACCAGGAGCTACACCGTACCGAGGAGACACTTCCTCCTTCGCTCGATCTCACCGAGGCGGAGAGAAAGAATGAAAGCCATATACCTATACAAGCCGGCCGTGCGTTCCTCCGCATTAAATTTTAATGACAGTTTGTTTGCCTTCGGGGTTGGCTTGCTCTTAACGGAAGAGCCGGCGGGTCGATAGCTTCTTTCCCGAAGAGAATTGCTCCAGCAAGGGGGGGAGGGGGGATCGTTTTTCAGATTTTAAGGAAAACGCGAGAAGAAAGATCGAGAATTGCACTAGGCGTTACTCCGAAACGCCGAAGTTCCGCATGGAAAGGATCGGCGGAATAACGCGGAATGAGGACTCCGTCGCGCGTTTTATTAGCTCGTCGTCGACAATGGGGCTCCTCGACACATTTTTGCACGGTTGCACGTCGTGCGATGCGATACGAGAACAGCATAAAAGGAGCGTAGATATTATCCTTTATCCGTGCGGCGCGCGCACAAAGGCGGACACGCGGCGAGGGCTTAAAACACGGCGGGCGCGACAGAGAGAGAGAGAGAGAGGAAGAAGCTGGGGCATCGGATCGATGAAATTAGCATGAAGCGTGAAGAGCTCGAGGGTGGCCGAACACTTAAAGAGGGTGCTGGATAGAGACGTCATAATATTGCTCTCACGTGGCAGCTATGCGATAGTTATCCACGACAGGAAATCTTTCACGACATCGCGGTATTTCCCGGGCAAACTTCGCTTTCCGACAAAAGAGGGAGGCAGAGCTGTTTTATTATGCTCCCTACGTTTTTTCGGGCCGGCCACCACCCCCCGTCCACCTTAATACACAGTCGCTCTCGATTCACTTCGATGATCGGACGGCGAGCAGTCAGTCCAACATCGGCAATGCCGGTATCCTTCTGTTTACGAGGGTAGTGACCTTTGTTTTCTAACATTGCTGCTTTGTACGGCCTTCTCAACCAAGTTCTGGTTGCCACAATCACAACGTTTAAAGTAATTCACTTAACTCGGTCGACAAAAATAAAGTTTCCGTCACAGCTCTCGTCAGAGTTAACGATTTCAGTCACGTTGTCGGCGCGCCGCCCTCTCGCAGTTTGGAAAAATTACCGGGCTCATGGTCGGCCATTTCCGACCGATTGTTTCGTTGAGATTCACGAGTTCCGATTTCGGTGCCGCTCGCTAGAGAATTTTTAATTCATCGCGGAAGAACGCTGTGAGATATTACGAATGGCGCGCAACCCCCCGCGTAATAGCGTGTATATTATCTCTTAACGCGCGCGCGCGGCTGCAATTTTTACGAGTGCTTATTCGCGGTAGTCGCGTATTTCCTGCCCCGGCTCGTTCATATGTATGTATGAGTCGAGGGTGTTAACCGTGAAGCGAGCGGAAGAGCACAGGGGTGCCTCGACTTTCTCTGCTCCTCTCCATTCAGACTACTTCCGTTATCCTGGGGTTCTCCCGAACGAGCGCCATACAGCACAGCTTTATTATCGCGAAAACATCCTGGAGATAATGGCTAGGCCGATTCGACACGCGTAATCAGCAGCACTTCATAAAACTTATTCAAAGGTCGCGCGCACGCTGTTCTCGGAGGCGATATAAACGCAGTTGCGAGCGAGCGTTAGCGTTAAATGCGTTCACGAGGGGTGTGTGACTGCTTTCTCGCATGGAAACGAAAAATGGCCACTTTTCCAGAAGAACGTGAGAAATGATAAATCGTAATGAAACGACTGAGAATGATACTCGACGCATCGAATCGACAGGATGCGATTTTAAGAAGCAGATCATCGGGACACAATTACAGCCGCTATTAATCGACTTTGAGAGAGCGAAGCGCGGACCGATGCTGTGAAATCTACAATCGTCGGGGACTCGCATTGTTCGTGCGTTGTATCTCCGCGTTTCCTCCCTGCTCTTGCACGCGCGCGTGCGTACGTATATGCGCGTTTGGTATTTGAAACGAGAGCTGCGGGGACGCGTGAACACTTCGGCACGTGCTGGCGACATCTCGTGTATCGCACGCATGTAACATACGCGCCAGTCGAAAGTGAGCAAAATGCCACACAACCTGTCATTAAGCTACCCCTCCGGTTCGATCGAGGGAACGGAGGTGGACGCGCGACCTCGCCGCCAAATCACCGTTTGCGAGATTCCTCTGTCGAAATAATGACGGTGTGCGTGACGCGTGGACGGGGCTCGTTCTCTTCGTGTGTGACCACGATTTTTAACAAAGCTTTTGTGAATCCGAAGGCAACCTGCTCACTTCTGCGAACAATCGTTTCGGCCGGAAGCAAGCACGAAGTTGCGCATCAAACGCAAACCGATACAGCCCTCCGACGGGGATTTCCCGACTCCACTTGCGTTTGCCGAGGAGAAACACGCAATTTCGCGCCAATTATTCCCAATTACGATCGTGACCGATTCGGGGATCCGGAAAAAAATGCATTAACAGGCTAGGCCACGCGCCGCTACGGCACGGAGATTTCGGGTGTAAATTCCGCACCCTTCGCAAATGGCGACGTCTCGCCGCGCGTGGGAAATTCTCCGTCGGGATCAGAGATCGCTGACGGAAAAAAAAAACTGTGAGTCGATCGCACGGGTGACGTCTCTATCATGCGAGTGTGTGACAGCCACGTTAGCGGGGTCTCCGTTAATACGATCTGATAACTCGAAATATTCATGTCGTACCTTCGGGGGTGAATAACACAGATCGGCGCGCGTCCCTTCGATTCGCGAATACTGCGAACGTGAATATATATTACGTGAGCTCTCTAAGACCGTCATTTTTCTTGTTACGTCTTACTCATTTATCGCTATCCGGTGTGTTACATAATGAATCGTTCGAAAAAAATTTCCCGGTGGAAATTCTCCTCGAGAGGAGGAAGAAGAAGCGCAGACGCAAATTTTGGGATTCAGAAATACGACAATGACAGAAAGTAACACACGCATCAGGCTGGAATTTTTCATTATAACAGTGAGTGAGACGCGATTACCATTAGTGCCGCTAAATCAAAAGTTTGGAGACACGGTGGAATAGTATAACGTGCGAACGAGGCGCGAAAGTATCCGAGCCAATTCCAGACGACGACGGAGACGGTTCCGCCCGGTGTATCGTTATCTCGCGAGCCATTATTCCAGGAGTTATCATAGCCGATTTGATTTATCGCGCGGACCGCCAAGAAACTTGCTGCGGCCCTAGCCTCGTCGTCGATCGTATTCCAACAGTGCGGCGGAACATTATCGTTCCGACGACGGGGAGGAGGGTGAAAGGTTAGCGCGAGGCAGGGTGGGGACGGGAGCGACGGGAATCGAGCAGAAATATATAATAAGAATTATAATTTGTACGTAAAAATTGTATCTCTACTGTCTTTTGTGCGCGAAAGAAAGAGAGATTACAATCGGCATATACTTGTGCAATAAAAGCGATTACGCGACAAAAACCATTGCAGCTGCGCAATAATATAAAAGTTATAAGAGCACGCACGCAAGGAAAAAGGCTTATCGACCAAGCGCGCGTATGTAGAGGCGGTCGCGTGTACACACAGATAGCGGTAGGAAGCGGGGTATGCGAGAGGGACGGAGGGGAGAGGAGTCGAATGGTCGCGCGGGCAAGATACAAATTACATTTAAATAGAAGTCGAGAGGAACGCGAGGTATTCGCAATTTAAACGGAAAGAGCCGCGGAGGGGGAGAGAGAAGAACGGGGTGGCGTGGAGGCGATTCCAAAATACAGCGGCGGCTGCGGCAATGGCGGAAAAAGGACAGGAGGAACGAGGGGGGTGGGGAAAGTGCACGGACCGTCGGTCCACGGTTGCGGGGATAAGAGAATCGGCAGAGACCGAGGGGGGTGTCTGATGCCACGTATAATCACAGCTTTTAATCTGGCACGGTTGTCGGGGGGTAGCTCTCGGTCACGGCGATACAAGGGCTACCTCGGAGGTGGCGAAGGGGTGGCCGTCGTCGTCCAAGAGGGGCACTCGGTATTTAGCAGCACGCCGGGGGTTCGGATGGAGCACGGGGGTGGCGTGGACGGTCGCCACGCGTCGCGCCGTTATTGCCTCCTCTCTTTCTCGGCTGACTAAGAAGCGCTACCAGCAACCCCCTGCGACCCTGTTGTGATCCCCTCCCCCGGCGGCTCCTTCGAATTCTTGCGATCCATGGCGGGTGGCGGGTTTCCGAGGCGAATGACAGGGGGATGTTCCAATTCTACGCGGAGTTCGCCACGTGGCCGATTTTGCGAGCGTTTAACGAACCCGCCACGCGTACCGGCGACGCCGATGATGTCCGTTTAATCGAGACGAACGAATGATTTCTCTACAGTACGGCGGCGATTACCTGCTGCCTTCTCCGAGAGAAGACGCGCCATTAGGAGTCCCCGATTTCGCGCGGTTTCAACGCCGGTCAAACGAAGAATCGATACTGAACTGTCAACTGCGACGATCTCGACGATTAACGCAAAGCGGAGGATGATCGATCGGATGGTCGATTGGCCGACCGGTCGGTCGCGCTCGAGAAGCGCGGTGTAAAGAGACGGAGCAAAAGGACAACGAGGACGGATCGAAGGAATCCAGCGCTCGCGGGGATATCGAAAGGAGCCGCGGGGAAAAGGAGGCGACCGACCGGTAACGGGCAGGGAGACGCACCAGTTTTGAAAAAAAGAGGAAAGTAAAAAAGAAACTCGGCTACGGGGGAAAAGAGAGCGAGAATAAGAGAGAAAGAGAGAGAGAGAGAGAGGGAGATCTCAGTGCCCGATAGACTCCGGCGAGAGAACGCGCGGAGGACAATCGACCGGGTTGAAAGTCGATATCCTTCGGCCGCATCCGGCCGTGCATAGTTCACGTACACACAAGCGTACGTTCGTTCGAACGCGGGAACAACGATGAGGACGATGAAGTCGAGTAAGATCGACGCCGGCCGTAAGATCGCCGATCGGGCTGATCGGACGGGACAGCCGGTGCATGGTGGATGAACTTGGACAGCGACGCGAAACGTGGTGTAGAGTTGCGAGAGCAGTCGGTGATTAAAATGACGTTAACTGCTCCGACAGAGTTATTCCACGCGGTCGAGGATNCCCCCGTCCCGTGTCTCACACGCATTTTTCGATCGTCCGTCGTCGTCATCGCGTAGCCGCTTGCATAGAACAGCCTTTCTTCTATCGGCGGCTGATAGATAGAAGGAGGGAAGTTGAACTTTGTCGAATTGCAACATTCCATAGTAGGCGAAAGATCAAGCTAATTAAAGATCAAAGATATCGCTTGCGTTAATAATTCGCACGTGCGAAGTGGAGACGGAAATGAAGCTACAATGAGACAGGGAAGCGTTACATAGTCTCTCGCGGCTGAAAACTCTCTGAGTCGCCGCGTACCCTCCTGATATTCTCGGCGTTAATCAGCGAATAATTGAGGTTTGAATCTGTCGACCTTCTCGACTCGACTCTCTAGAATTTGATCTGAGATTTTGCTGCACTCCGGACGAGGCGCTTCAGTGCGCGTCACTTCGTCCGCTACTTCGCAAGCAAGATCGCATCGATCAGTCTCGGTAAGAAGAACGCCAACGCCGTCTCGATGTCTAATATTCGATCGCGAATCGATGTCGCGCTGCGACGTCACGCGGGACTCGAGCGGCATTTAGCCGGCGAGCACGCGACGACTTCGCCGTGACAATGGCTACGTTCTCGATGGACGCGGTAAGTAACCGCAACAATGCCGGGGGAGAGACAGCCCCCGGGGGTAGTGGAAGAACCGAAGTAATGGATGGTTCCTGGAACCCGAGGCGAGTGAATTGTTGGCCCCTGCACGTCCGCCTTGGAGACACCCTCGCCTTGCCCTGGCCGCGTAAATCAATGCACCCCTTCGCGCGCTACCAACCTCCCCAGCCTTCCGTCCACCTCCTCCTACACCGCCACTGCCGCCGCCGCCACGGCCAACCCCTCCTCATTCTGGTCTCTACATACTCTCTCTCGCGGAGCAGCAGCCCTCTTCTTCGCCTCAGAGAAGGGTGAGTTAGGGGGTGTCGGAGACGTCCGGCTACTGCATTATGTATTTCTCACCGAGCCGCCACTAACTTCCACTCTCTCTCTCTCTCTCTCTCTCTTCCCCCCCTCTTTCTCTTCCCCTCGAACCCTCGTTCCTCAGGCACTCCTTCTTTTCCCTTTCACCCCGTTCCACCAATCTCCCCGCGTTTGCACGAACCTTGCCCGTTCGCTACCTTTCCGCGTTCCCTCTCGCTTTCTCTCCCGCCGGTACGAATCCTTGCCGCTCGCTAAAGTCTTTTTCTAGCGCGCGCGCACGAAGGGAGTTCCTTTTAATCAGCCGACCCGTCGGTGGCTACGGACGTCGGTGCCGTCGCGGAATTAATTTCCTACACCCGTGGATCTCTCCGCGACCGCGATGCGCGGTCGTAATGAAATAGAGAACGAAGAACGTCCGTCAGTACGGCGATTTACCACGATTCAATTTTTCTATAGGGATAAATATCGTTGTCCGATATTCGAGAGAGAAACCGGCGCGATCGGCGATCATTATTTCGCGTTCTCTTCGTTGAGTTTTTCCTTCCTTGCTTAATTATCCGCGAATGTCGAAGCGTGCGATCGATTCTTCAAACTTCGTTACGTTCGCTTTGCGACGTGGTGAGTCGGACTACAGTCGAGTGAAGGGTGTTTTGTTCTTCGGATAGGTGGAGGCTCGCACGTCTCTCCGGAGGGGTGGACGACGTCGCAGAGATGGCCACTCGCTTAAACAATCGTACGATTCGCTCCAACACGCGGATACAGCGTGTAAACTCGACTCTCCGTCCGTCCACCCGTCGGCGGTCGGTGACTATTAATTACAGGGACACGCTCGGCCACCGCTCGGGAAACCGTGCCACCTCCCTCCTCACCAACCCTCTACGTCCTCTTCCTCACCCATCCCGATTCTCTCGTGGTACCCGTGATTTTCCACCCTTGGACCGAGGGAATGGGAACGAGGGCCTGGCTGGCTGGCTGGCTGGCGGCCTGTATATCGCGCGATTCCGCGTACTAAAAGGGTTGGGCGGTGGTGGTGGTGGTGGTGCGGCATTGACATCCAACCTCCCCCTAACCCCCTCCCCCCTGGTCGGACTGCCTGGAACCAGCCGGAACGACGGTGCTGGCCACCTCGACAAATGTAATCTCGTCGGCGCACAGCGGCGCTCCTCTCGCTTGACAGCGGGTTCTCCGCGGATGACGAATGTTGTAATCGAGACGCACTTTCGCACAAAACTCGCCGAATAAATTGAATAGGCCGGCTTCCAAAAAACCGCTCTAAGTCCGCGGATCGAAATCGCAGCGACGAAAGAGAGAGAGAGAGAGAGAGAGAGAGAAAGCGCGTTATATTCGCAAGAGTGACGGGCATTTTTCCTCCGGTGGAATTGTATTACCGTAACGACCGATCTTGTCGAAAAAAAAAAGGATTCTCCGAAATCTCTTGTTCGGCGAACGCGACTGTCGATCGATGATCGATTTAAACGGCATTTGTTGGGAGGGGAAAAAAAGAAAACAATCGCGTTGCGACAGGGGCGAATACGAAAACGGTCTCGCGGCACATTCTATCGCGGTGATTTTACTTAAGCACGCAGAAATTGTAGCTTTCCAAGCGACGGGGAATTCATTTTCCACACGAGCTCGGCCGCGAGCTAGGTCGCAAGCTGATGCTAAATAACGAGTTAACGAGATACCAATTTCTTACGTCGTAAGAAAGATCCGCGTCGGTATGATTCTCGGGGAGGGCTCGATGGTGGTGAGATGTCAACGTCAACCCTCGGAATGGACGCGCACGGTCCGGCTGGCCGAATCAACGAATGTAATCTCGTTTCGCAGTGACGCTCCTGTTACAACGAGCATATCTACGGCCTTTTAAAAACATACGTTCCGATGAACCGGATGAACCGTGTAATCTCGTGGTATTCCAGTCTAATCCACGCTGATCCAGCCTAACCCAGTCTAATCTAACATGCTCCGTAATGCCATTGACAATCTGTCATTGTGAATTTACCCTTCTGCTGACATAATTCTTAGAAACACGGTGGAAACACGAAACTTTAGTTTAGCGGAGTTCTCAAAAGGGGGTATCCATCACACAGACCGTCTTACAAATTGACGAGATGAGGGAAACACCGGATAACATAATTCTTCCTTCGGCGGCAATATCAGCGGGAAAAATGACGTCCGTCCAACGGCCCGTTTGAATTTTTCTGGTCCTTGGCAGACGAATGAGAGCCGCTGTCGGCATCCCGGAGCCAGTGGCGCGAGTAAACCAATAACGCGTCCGCCACGCCGGGTGCCAGATTCAAATCCGGCGGGGACCGAAACGGTATTCCACGACGAAACGGATAGCGGGGGCTCCGCAGGACATTTCGAATCCGTCTCCGCGTCCTGCGGGCTTTACTGGTTTGTCGAGCCATTGGCTCGATTCGGCAATTCCGCGCGCGTCGACTTCGCGAAAGAGGACGAATGGTCGGTCGCCCGTTCGCACGCAAAACTGTTGCTCTCGCGTAATTTTCCTTAATCCGACCGATACACGCTCTCGACGTTTCTCACATCGCCGGTGAAAATAGATAAAACTGCGGTCGAGCGAGTTTTACTCGAGCGACCGATATTTCCATGAAAACATCGGCGGAAGATCGACGACGCGACGAAGCGCGTGACATACGAAGCTTATACCTACTCCGATTTTGTTCAGCCAAATTGGACGAAGTATAAATACATACCGAGGTAAAGCTGTTAGAGCAAAGCAAAGGAGTCGCAACAGGACCAGAGCATCGTTCTTCGAGCGTCTTCTTCGCGAAGCGGACGGAGAAGGAAGAAGAGGAAGGGACCCCGAGATATTCCGCCCGTTCCGCAGGGTGTACGAAGCGTATCCAATTTGATGGCATTACAATAACGGGGGTAATGTCTGAGAATAATGAAATTTCCCCCAATCACCACGGCTCGCCTGGAATACGTTCCTTCGTTCCGTTCGTACCTCCTTCTTCTCTCCGTCCCCCTCTTTCTTTCTCTCCCTCTCTCCCCTTCCCTCTTTTCTACTCATTTTTATTCTCTCTCTCCCTCACACACACACACACACACACTTCCTCTCAATTTTTCCTCTCTTTTTCTTCGAACCGAGTTCTTCTACTGTCTACCACACACACACTCCGTCGCACACGAATGGACACGTACAAGCAGACCAGGGCAGACGAGTAGAAATGTTTTCGAATCAATCCCGTTCGCGAGTTATTTCGCTCCCTATTAAAGGAAGGACGAAAGAAAGAGACCTTCGAGCATTGCGCGCCTTGAGAGGCGAATTCTAGATTAGAAATTTTCAAAAATCGTTGACCGTCGCTCGCGAAAGTTCAGCGCGTTCCCACGAGCATACACGCGATAATAGATAATCGCTATAACTATGCGGCACGAACGCAGTAAAAATTAAAATCTACGGATCTATTGACGGGGATGAATCTCTTTGAGAAATGTTCACGAGTCACACTCACATCTTTCGGGTGACATAATTCGCAAATAACTTGACATATCGATTTGATCCTGACGCGACGACGATACATTTTTGGAGTTGCGAGAGGGGCGAGGCGAGGTATCGGAGAGATTTCAATCGCGAGACGAGAATTCCTTTTGATCGTTTGCAACGGCTCGGATTCGTCCGATGCTGCACCTCTCGACTTGCTGGCGCAATAATTCCCGAGCGAACTGTACGTAATGGAATATTACACGGGCCATTAAAGAAACGTTAATCTTGCCCACAACAAGTTCAGAAGCGCTCGCAGGATGCTCAGACGCGGCGGCCGGGATTACGCGCCGGCTTTGATCCTCCAACACCCCCGGAGGCGCTCCGAGTCCGCAAGCTCCTGTAATTTGTTAAAACGCGAAATTCTGTGACGTCGCTGTTTGTGTCGGCGCCTCGTTACCGCTTAAAATGCTAAAAGTCACGCGGCGCCTTTGACGACTCGCAGCCGTATAGCACACTCGCTCGAGCGTTCTCTCTGTCATTTCACGTTAAATTATTTCCTTACCATGAATACGTAAATAGCGTCAACGTAGCGACAACGTCTTCGAAATACATCGACCCGCGTTGCAATTTAAATCGTCCGTGAGATTTTATTTTGTTGAAAAATCCCAGAGCTACGGCAGTTTAAACGAAGCGTTAAAAATGGCAAGGAGGATGAAAAAGAAAGTAGAATTTCGCACGGTGATATAAGCGAAAGCATACTTGAGAAAGTTCCAAATCACTCGTGCAAGCGTATTATTAACTTCCCGATTGTCACGATGTCGCGTGTTATTCGGACAGCGGTTCGACGCTTTACGTTATTTTCAGCATTTCGAATACGAGATCACGGAGAAGCGCACCTACGTCGGAGATTGTCGCGCGATGCACGCGAACTACTCCCCGGAGTGAATCCGCCCCGGTCGGTCCCCACGGATACCCACGTGGATACTAAAATTTCCGGGACGTCGAAAGAGCGGCAAGACACAAAGAAAAAGAAGTTGCGGGTGAACCCCATCTTCTCTCTTCCTCGCGAGTAAAAGAGCGAAACAGTCTTTGACACATTTTTCTCCCGCGTCGATAAGAATCCTCCCGTCATCCTTTTCGTCCTGCCTCCGCGACTCTCTCCGCGAGGGTGGCTCGCGCTGCGTACACCTCGGCGCTATTACGAAGGCGCGAGGGTGCCTTGGCGAGGGAAGACGAGTAGGAGACGCGGCAGAGACGCGAAGAAGGGCGGCGCAGAGCGACGCGGGGCACGCAGGGAGGGAGGGAAGGAAGGAGGGTAGAATTTAGCGACCCTCTTTTGCTTTTTACCCTAAGCGAGTCGAGAGCCCCTTAGCCACCGTTTATTGGACGCATGCAAATATCCATGGCAACGGCGTAGAACCAACCAACCCCGCTGGCTCGAGAACACCGAACACACCGTACCGCGAGAAGGGCGGAGAAGGAGGAGGACAGGTCCTTCTTCAGGTCAGAGAAGAGAAAAAACAGAGAGAGAGAGAGAGAGACGTCGGGGAATTTCCTTTTGATCCGCGTCAGTCGTCCTCGAGCAATCTCTTAATTGATTCCGCAGGGATCGCTCTGTCACATTTGCGACTTCGCGTATCTCTTCTCGCACCTACCCAGTCTTCGATTAAGACTCCTCCTTTTTCCAACGGAAATATCCAAACACGAGCGACGTGTGAAGACACGTGAGAAACTGAAGAGTATATTCGAGTATCTCAAACCACGTTCATATGCAACAGCTAACAAGTAACACAAGGCTGAAGGTCGAAGTCGCGGAAGAAGACATCGCCGTTTTCTTGCCGCGGGACACCACGATGATCGCAGCCGCGATACTCTAATGAAGCACGCGATACCCCGTCGCGACGACCGCGAGAGAGACGGGAAGAGAGCGCGTGTTGGGGGAACTCGCCAGGGCGGAACCAGTTAACGCCAAATCGTCCGTCATTCGTTTGCGCGATTAACCGCCTCGTGTTAACAACATCAGCGCGCGACAAGAGGGTGGAGTTTACGTCGTCCTGGTCGCTGCGCCCCCGAGTCCATCGGCTCGCATAAACATCCTCTGTACAGCCGCCAACCCCACGGAAAACTGATTTCCATCCCCCTCCTGCCCTCGCTGCGTACCGACTATCCGCGCCGCTATCTATGTAAATGCGGTCCTGTTTTGTGTGAGTAGACAAAGCCTCCGCATTGACAATACACGCCTGCGCGCGCTTACAACAACCTTCTCTTCTCCACCCCCGCTGCCGCGAGAGTCCGAAAGTCGGGCTCCATTACGGCTGTTTTGCGACGCGCTTTGCATTGTCGCCACCGCCGCGCCGCGACGTCGATTCTTCCGACGAGAACTTCTGCCACCCTTAATGTCCGCCTGTAATCGGTCGGGGCGAACATCCCGTCGCGTTATTTTCGATAATCACGAAATCACGGAGGGGGTCCTCTCTCCTTTCTTTTTTTTAACGAAGCGAAATTTTCGAACGAGATCAAGGGAAGTCTCGGGAAAGAAAAGAAATGCAGATGGTACTCACACTCGGGATGTTGTCGTTCGTGCACACACCCTCCTGCAGCAGACGATCTCGGATCTCCCACGCGAAGATCGACGGACACTCGCTCTTGTAGAGCGAGATCTTGCTGACGACCTCCGCGGTGGCTACGCGCGGTTTACTGCCACCGATCGCCCTCGGCCTTATGGATCCGGTCTCATAGTACCTGCAACAATAATATTTTGCGGTACAATACTGTAGGAATGCGTTCGAGTCAATCTGACGCGGCCAAGCCACGGTGTGTTTATCAAGCATACCATCCGCGATATTGTATCCGCGCTGTTCGGATTTTCGCGAAATCACGCAGGTTCCTTCATCGCGAGGTACAATATCGCACTTTGGCTTACTTGATACACGGTGAGACTCGCGGAGGAATGCGCGTGCACACGACACGGAGCAAGCAGTACTGCAACCAACCTGCCGAGGATCTTCGAGACGCAGCCGTTGCTGACCTGCAGTATCCTGGAGATGTCGCAGGGTCGCGCGCCCGAGTGCGCGAGCTCGACGATCTTCTGCCGCGTCGAGTCCGGAAGTGGCCGGCCGCCGACGAAGACACCCCCCAGCTGGTTTACCCCGCTGTGCCCTGCGAACGACCACGAGAATCCACGTGTAATACGGCACATAGGACGCACGCACACTTTTATCGACGGCCACCTCGTCGCGAGGACCGGCAGCAACAAATTGAGGGACCAATAACACGTTACAAATAATCCTTCCCCTTCCCTCCCCCTCGTCCTTCGATCGCTCATCCAAGGGGTGTGAAAAATTCAAACGCTTCGCCGCCTCCGGAGGCTTCTTCGCGTTTCGACGAACAATACCGCTGTCGCCATAGATCATGTATTTTCCCTGCTTCACCCCGCGACCGCCCCCCCCCTCCCCCTTCTCCCAAACTCATGCTGGAAATCGAGAGGAGAGAAGAGGACTACGGCGGGTTCGTCCGTTCTTTCTTGCTTGCTTTCTTTCTTTCGCTTCTTCTTTCCTTCGTTCTTCCTTTCTTTCCTCCCCGACTCCACGCGCTCGACGAAGGGTGCGACAGAGAGGTGGAGGACGAGCGCAGGGGGTTGGTCGCGAGCGTCGTAACGTCGGCGAATCCCATCGTAGATAATCTTCGACTCATTGTGCCGGTGGCAAGGCAGGCACATACACGCGAGAGAGAGAGAGAGAGGAATGCCCGGGCCGGAGTGCCGTCGTGTTCCTCGAGCGCGGATATTTTATATTCCTGCGACTACGGATGCGACTATGCGCGCAAAAGCTGCACCCGAAGCTGACACCTATAGCGGCGAGCGCGCCACGCCCTAATTTTTCCAGGGTAGAAATCTCGGCGTCTTCTTGCGACGAAGGGTAGGGGGTGGTAGGTAGAATTTGTGGAAAGAGAGAGGAAGAGAGATAGGTGAACGTGCCAGCGCCAGACGCGTTAGCAGATTCCTCCAGAAAAATGTGTGTCACGTTCCGTGATGTGTGTAAATCAACCACCTAACAATACCTTCGCTAATTCAAGATGTACTAACAATGACACACTTTTTTCTCTTCTCTCTCATTTTGTGTTACAAAAGACTGACCTCATGATTTTGCACTCAACAGTATCGTGAAAAGTATTCGAGTTCTTCGTTCACGCGCGAAACCATCCACCGAATCTGTTAACGGACGGACGTACAACGCAGCGAGGCAACATCGGATACTACGAATTCGCTCGGAAGCGTCGATTCGAAAAAAAAAATCGCCACCGAGCGAGGTAAAATATGTTGCAAACGCGAGCTTTCGCTCGCGAGGAGAAGCGACGTCCGTTGGAGAGGAGGAGTGCGCCGTCGGTTGTCAAAAATTTCTCGTCGTCGCTAATTCGGCGCGTCGGCTGGCGCACACACAACCGGAGGGTTATAAGGGAGATTTACGAGCGTGCGCGCGATCGACGAAAAGGGGGCTCACGGTCGATTGACTTTCGAAAATGGGCCTCGCGCGAGAATCGCGAGCCATTTCTCGCGTGTGTCTACGCGCCCGTTGTCGATGGGGCCTTCCACGTTCGAAAGAGGGACTGAGAGAGAAAAAAAAGACTGCTCCTCGATTGCGCTCGTCGCTCGTGAAAAGTGTGTAACACCGTCATTCACGAATTAACGGTGTATTTTCTTTATAAACAACGCATTTTCCCCGCAGTCCTTTTCTCTCTCGCTCTCGCGAGTTTCGCCTTTCCGGTTGCCTACTAGATCCGCGCACAAACCGAGCGTAAGGAACGCAAGCGCGGCGAAAGTGGCCGGAGATTCTCGCTCGCGCAGGAATCCTCCGATAATACCGCCGCGGCGCGCAAATCGGCGGGCAAAAAGCAGAGCGGAGTGGTGAATTAAAGAAAACAAATGGAAAAGGAAGGGCGGTGCGCGTCCCGGACAGGGAACGCGAGTAAATTGTTAAACGCTTCGAATGCCGCTCCTTAACGAGCGATAATAACTCGCGCAAATAACTGCCGCGTCTTTAGAGGGCTAGTTTCTGTTCCCACTCTCTCTCTCTCTCTCGTTCTCTCTTACTCGCAATCGTCCGCTGTCTATTATGCACGAACACGACAGCACCGGGGAATTACAGTTGGCTCTTCATCCTCCTCTCCGTAGACCGAGCGCGGATTCTGGGGTACGCGCGTGTTGGTTCGTATTTAGGGGTACAAGCCGAAGGGAGCTACCATCGTCACCTTTAAGGCAAGCCGGTACTAACCGCGCGCGTGAGGGGTGCGCTCGAGTGGGCATTCGGCGTGCGAGAGGACGTGTTTTGATATTGTAACGTTTGTATTAAATATCAGGCCGGAAGGGTGCGAGCAGCACCCCGCGTTTATTAGGTCTTCATTAGCCGTCCCCCTTGATCTCTTCTCGCTGTCTCGCTCTGAGAATCACCACCCCGTGATTCTCCGTATGTGTAAGTTGCAACAAATCGCGACGATTGTTGGCGGATGGGGACGTTTCAAGAGGGATGATTTTCACGACCCGCGCGCTTTCGCTCGCTACGCTACGAAATGCCAAGGTTTTGATTAAAAAGAGACTCGCGACGCCGACGCTCGTCTCTTTTTCTCCTCTCGTTGAAGTAACAAACGACGTTCCTGTAGTATTGTCGCGTAGGCCTAGCGCGTAGGTTAGACGCGAAAAGGTGGGCGTAGACGGCCTTGGGATGTGTATCGCGTTATTTTAACACGTTGCAGAGTCCACGCGACAACAATGTCATCAAGGACTCGCGCGCGCGCACGCTCTCTGCGCTAATGAACGTGGTGACGCAATGCAGGTACTACGCCGGCGACGATGAGAGAGGCCCTATCGACTCATTATAATACAACACACACAGCTGTTTTTCAGCAAGCAGCTTCTCACCTATCAACGCCTAGATACGATGCCGCTCCGATAGCGGTGACCAAGGCGAACCCACCGAATGACGCAAGTGTCAGATCTGAAAAATAGAAAGATGCGCTATTGGGATTTTGATAAACGAAGAGCTGCTTTGCTTTGTACCAGGAAACTCCCGCATGTGATTATCCCGGGGCATCCTGTGTACGGTGATTACTATCGCGGAGATCTCGACGTTGTTGCGACAGTTTTGCTAATAGAGATTAGACAATTCTGCTTTTAGAGTGCAATTTCCCGTTGGAGGATCTTCTGAGTCCCTTAATCCGCGAGTGGCCGGTGGATCGATAATCGAGGATCGATGAGCCAAGTGTTTTCGGATGTGTGCCGACAGTTTGATACTCTTTTGGCAGAGCGCGCGTGTGTAGCCGCGAAAAAATGGGAAGCTCGTTTACAAACGGGCAACAGAGCCTCGCTGACGCGACGGCTCAGACAGCACATTCATCATCCGTCCGACTTCTTCTTCCTCCTTCTCCTTCTCCCTATCCGACTTATATCCGCCTCTGCTTCCCTGCACCACCGCCGTTCTTCGCGGTGGTCCCTCCTCTCGCAGTAGTGACGTAATCAATTACGACGAGCAGAGGCTCGCCGGAGGTTCCCGGTTTCTTGCGCGCGCGAGAGACTCGCTCTCCCCCTGTTTCCATTTCTCACATCGGAATAAAGTATTCGCGATTCTGTTTTGATTCGATCTTGATATTCTCGAACGGTTCGTTGCTTCGTTATTCTTTCCTCTCTTTCTACCCTTTCTTTTCTTAAGTTACCGAAGAATCGTGTCAAAATTTTCGTACCATCTAGCGTTTCTCGGTCATTGTAATTAAAGTTGTTCGAAATGTGGACGTTTTCGCTGTCTATTCGAATGTAACGATTTGTACATCGACGATGATACGAATCAATTAGATGTCGCTCTGCGTGAAAAGCCGCATCTCCAGGAGCTTCGCCGCGACCATTGTCGCGGGTCATTGTGCATCGTTGTAACGAGAGTTCCGCACAAGTTGCCGAGTTGCCGAGAACAAGCGGCGGTCGGGATACAGCGCGCACTCCAAAGCGCGACGACAAACGTTCACGGCTGGCGGTTAAAGCCGGGTTCACCGGAGAACGTCGTCGTGGATGGCGATCGTCTCCGCGGAGATGCGCTTCCGGGAGGATGAATGAGCGAAGCGGAACACCCTCCGAACGATTTCGGACTCCTCAACTTCGGGGCGCAGAAAGGCGCGTCGAGGGATGATGCCCGCGTTTCGACAAGGTGTTTCACCACTGCCGAGGATAATCGCCGAAGAGGACGATGAAATGGAATGTCCATTTGGTCACGTCCAAGTGACGTTTTGTCGTACAATTCGAGGTTCGTTTGGGAGGTCCGTTGATCGTAACGTTCGAAACGATAACTCGTTTGTAATGAAATTAAATCGACGTGAGGATAACGAGGTATTGGTACTTGTCGGCCGAAACTTTCTTTCGCCTTTCGCGAGAACTGATTCTTTCAAGCTCGATGAACGGTGTTTCCGTGAACGCAAAACTCAAAGCGCCATGTTTACGGCACTTAGCCGGCATTTGACTTCCACTCTACAGTTTCAATTGTAGCGTGAAAAGGAGCCCTCAATAGGCGGTGGATACACGCCGCGAGACGAGGCAGAGGAGCGAAGAATAGGTAAGGAAAGCACGATGAAGTCTTCCGTGGACTTCACGGTGTCAATGATACGCTCTCTCGAACTAATTTATGGGATCGACCGATACAGACCGGGGCTTCCCTTAACCTGCGAAGCCTTCCGATGAGTAGTCGTCGTCGTCTATCGTGGTCGGCTACTCTCGCGTTTCGCTATAAACGCCGCGTTCGGCACAATGCGGAAAGTCGTGTGTGCGTCATCGTAAACGACGGCGTCTATTTTGCCGGTGAAATCGCTCGACGATAGAGAAGAGAGAGAGAGTGATCCCCCTTCTCTCGCGCGCTCGTCGACGCGTATTGAGACGCCATGGACGACATGACGAGGGTCACTTCACAACAACTGACCGTCAGGTAGTGGCGGAAGAGACCACGACGCGGCGAGAGAAGTGGAAGTAGAAGTAATAGTAGTAGTAGTAGAAGAAGAAAAAGAAGAAGAAGAGAGACAGAGTGCGCCGGCATGAATACGACCGGCTCCGATCGTCATAATGGCCTCATTGTTGCGGACATGTTTTCAAAATGAGGACCCTTACCGCGGGGTGCGGCCCGCTTTTCCGTACCCATAGCGCGGCATCGAGATCGCGAACTACACGATGCGCTGCCCTGCGCGAGGAGCGGCACAATGAAGACTCGAGTATTTGTTGTGTCGTTGTTTGCAGCCAATCTGCCGCGCGCTTTGACCTGCAGCGACTCCTCTGCTTTTCTCCCTTCTTCATTTTTCCTCCCTTTTCTCCTGCTTCCCCGACACGGCTGCCTTTTTTCTCGAAAACGTGTTCTCGACAGTTATTAGCGTTATTAATGGCCATCCATTGACAACTCGATTCGTCCTCCGATCATCGATTTGTATCGAGGAGGGGGAAGATCGACTCCGGGACAGATGTAGAATCTTGTTCCAGGTCAAAGGACCCGATTTTCTGTGCCTCGTGATATCGTTGGCCCGCGCGCGTAAGCATACATCCTTTAACGCGCTAACGAGATTTCGTGAGGATTGCCCGGTAGGTGGCGAATATACTCGTCGATACCGAGCAAATTGAGTGTGTAACTCGAAAGAGGAAGGTAAGCGAAGTCGTTAAATTGCTCCGAGTTGTGCATGGTTTTATTCGATCTTCCGTGCCGAGCACGTTTTTCCTCCTTTTATTCCCCCGGGAATTGCGAGGGCGACTTTTCCAAATCAAGTAATATAAATATAGAATTCACAAGGTAAACGCGCAAAATCCATAACGCGTGTTTCCTCGCGAGTTTTCATTAAGTAATCGGCACAGGTTTAACTCACCGAGCGAGAAGAGGCCTCGTTAATTCCCCCGCACCAGTTTCACGCACGCACGGATCGAAAGGCGCGTCGTTTCGCGAGCAATTGTTGAACGCTTAACGAGCGAACCGATGCCCCGCGGCGATAGTCCGGCGCACGAGTCGACGCGCTCTGCGCTGGAAAGGTGAGTGCTTCCTGGCAAGTGGAGGGTTCCTCTTTCCGGGTCGAATTATCCAATTACCTGGAGGCCAACTATATGCTGCGGAAGGTCGGGGAACAGATCGGGATCGGCGGCGGCGGCAGCCGCACGAGACGGCCGTGGCCCAAAGCGGACTGGACAAAGAGCCCGTAAACGCGTTATTCCGCGCCAACGAGTCTGTCAGAGCCGCTGCTTCTCTACGAGCACGGTGTACTAGGAGGAGGCGCAGGCTCGTCCGCGGGCAACTCCGTTACTACCCGTCCCGTGTCCGCCGAATGGAGATAGTCCGGATATATCGAGCACCGAGATACGAATAACAAGCGGCAAACGAATACTACCCTGCTACGAATAGTAACCCTTGCAGATCCCTTCTTCCCTGCTCACGTGAATTTTTCTTCCCGAGGAAGCTCTGATGAATGAAGTTTCGGGATGCGAAGATAGATTTTCCACAGACGAAACTCGCGCTTTGCCTCGATACGCTGAACAGATCAGAGAAGCGAAGCAAATCTCCGCGGGAGGAGGATCATTCTCTATTCGAATTCCCGTTTCTCCGCACTTCCGTCTCGTTCGCGGCGTTATCCTTCAAAGACGTCGGCAACTTCCGAGGCGCTCTCGGAGCGATCATTCATCGGTATTTCCGTTAAATAAGCTAACTCGCGCTAACAATATCGTGGAACATGTGTTCGGCTGTGTAATCCGCGCCGGTCGGCGGCTCGTGTGGAGGGCGAGAGAAAGACAGACAGAAAAGGAAAAACCAGTGGAAAAAGCTTAATCGCGATCGACGCACGAGGGAGATTCACGGATCTTCGCTACGCTGTCGTCCGCGGGAGCCCCCTTTTTTTCGGTGGTTATTACGGAAAAATGCAGGAAGGGTCCGGCGAAGGAGAGCGGTAGACGCGCCGAGGGTCGACATGCGCGCATGTGCCACCAGGAAATAAGGCGCCCCCCTTTAACAGAGGCGCACGGCACAATCGTACAAAGTGCACAATGACATCGACTGGTTGGTCGGCATTGTGGTCGCGCACCGCTTGTTCCCATGGGAGTGCGATGCCCGATGGGGGTTGTGACATAATTAGATCTACGTATCGGAATGATCAGCTGTGGGAATAATGCGGTACCGTCGTCGTCACCGCGATCTACATCTAACACACGGGGATCTACAGGCCGGGAAATGCAAACGGGACACCGAACGCACTATGTAATCGCGTCCCGCGCGGTAGTTTACCCTCGATAAACAAATCTCCGGTCGTTCATGCCCGCGGAAACAACGGATGAATTTCTGTATACCGCGTATTGCGAGGAAAAGGTAAATACTATTGCAAAAATGCTACAAAGGAAAAATTGAATTTCGGAAATTAAATTTGTCAAATTGAATTTGACGGCACCTGCCCTTTGTACAGCACAAAATTGCTCAGTGGGAAAAATATTCCCGTGGGAGTAAAATCGTGCTTTTAAATTCTAAAGCGCGTCCTCCTCCATCGAGAGAAGGACGTTTCTCATGGTTGACGCTCGCGGAGGATCGAACGTAAAAATGATAAAAGTGAATTCGAGTGTCGCCGCGTGGGAAGGCGATTCCCGAGACACTAATGACACCTCGCAATTTTACATGACAATTCAGCCGTAATGCGCGAAAGCGTCGACACAAATACCGAGAATGAGGAAGAGCGCGCGCGCACGAGGGAATCGCAGCAGGTGAGGCCAATTTGGCCTTGTTATGAAAATGAGAATGTGGGTCGGCCCATGTTCGGAGATTGGTCCGGTAGTCAGTCCGGGGCCTCGAGCAGGTGTGCGGGTGGAATCGTTATTATTGTACGAGGGTGGACGGTCCTGAGACGCTTCAGAGTCTGGAGTGGCATACCTCTCGAGTCCTTTTCGGGGAGAAAGGGAGGAAAAAAAAAAAGGTTTTCGTTCGCGCGCAAGTACCGCGTTTGAGAAGGACGGAAGGAAGACCGACGGGGAACGAAAGAAACGATGACTACGAAGAACAGGGAAATAAGGAAGAGAGAGAGAAGAAACGAACGGTGAACGCGAGTAAACTTCGTACTGGCCGACGTGCTGAGGCGCGTAGGTGTGTAGAAACGAAGCTCCCCGAAGGAATCAGATGAGAGGACCGCGCCAAACGACGTCATTATAACGCGTGTTCGCTAACGATCCACGTGTGCGCGCTTTTCCTCATTTCACGCGCCTGTCCCGCTGTTTGTTTCCCTCGTGACGCGGCGTGGAGCGAAGGGAATTACGTCTCTGATTGTTCCACGCAAACCGGACTGCGTTTTCGTTAAAGAAGTATGAACGATTCGAAAAGCGCGCGCCCGAGTCAGAAATATTTTAATTTTTACTCAGCCGAGTCGCAGGGCGCACGAGAGAAAATTGTCTATCTGTCTATCTCGCACGAGAGAAATCATTTCGTGACGTGTGCGAAACTTCTTACGAGAACGAACGTTCGCGCAAGCTGTAATCGCTTGCGTCGCTGGCGAACCGACCTAGTAAAGTAAGTCGCCGGGTATCCGTTTTCCGAGAGGCTTACGGGGCTCCATTGAAAGAACACGCCGTCGTCCACGGGGTAGGTACAATGGCGAGCCGATGTAATCTCCGGAAACATTTAGGGGAAAATTAGGTCGACAGTTGCTCGCGTACCCATGGCTACCACCACCGGCCTATCGCTACCCCCGTTACGATTTGTCAAAATATTTGTTTAGCGCGCTGTTCCTCTCTTTATTCATCCCCCGACACGCATAGTCTGAACTTGGAACTGCGCGTGTGTCGGCATCGAGAAAAGAATAAAAAAAGCATCTTTCGGCGTGCAGCGCGCAACAGCTAAGCGTAAACTGCCGAATAACGTCACGTCCGATAAGTTTAATATGCCCGATACGATTTTCCCGCTTCGTAGTCGAGCGGTTTTCGGAGCGACGACGCGCGTCATTCGCGAAAGGCCGATTAACGAATTCGCCGCGAGCTAAGGAGAAGACGACGGAACGCGAAGGAATTTCCCGACGCTGGCTTAACCGCGTTTACCCTCTCAAACGTTCTCGAGGCTCGTCTTCTCGTCGATTAACGTCATGCCTGCGTGAGCTCCGTCCCGAGGTCGGACAAAAGCGACGCCCGCCGTCGCCGCCGATGTCAACGACGTCGGTGGTGTTGTCGTCGTCGTCGTCGCCGCGGTAGCTTTTCACACCGTCGTCTCCATTTTCTCGCCGTCACCCTCGGCATCAGAGAGGGCGCGGTTTATATGACAGTTTTTTGTTTCCCGTCAGGAAGCTACATAGTTAGGACGGAATAATGCATACGCGTGCGGCCACGCGCGAGAGAACGATGAGTAATGCGCGAGAGGAACCCCTAACGGCTTAAGACGTCCTCGAGATATCCGCCTGGGAGCGAATGCTTTTCTCAATCATCACGCACCTTACAGTGAGTCTCGTTCATTTGCTTCGCTCTCAACTCCCGTTTCCATCGTGTCGCGGATGGTGATAAGAGAAATTAATCTCTTGTAAATAAGAATCGATCCTCTCGTCGAAAATGTCGGCTCTCTACCAAATCTTGAACAAACTGCCTTTTTTCTTGCCATGACATTTTCGTGAGAGACACTCTTTCACTTATTGTGATTTCAGCTATTGAGAACGTCGAATTTATTTCAAGGGGTTGTTTGGTGGCCACTGAGAATCTGTGACGAGGCGCGTACGAAAATATTGCCATACCTCGTTTTTGAGTCACCTTGGGAGATGTTCGAGGCTCATAAAAATCAAAGAGAAGGAGAAAGAGAGAAAGATTGCCGTCGCGAGAGCTTCGTAACAATTTCAGCGGCGCGGAACATCCAGAACAAATAGTTTCATGAAGGACTCGTGAAAACTCAGCGGTAGAATCTAAAGTGCGGTCAAGTCTCGCCGTTAGAGAGAATATCCAATCGCGCGTTCCGTCGTCGCCGTCGCCTCGTTCTTGTTTCTTCTCTCTCTCTCTCTCTCTCTCTCTCTCTCTTTCTATCTATATCTATCTTTCTCTCTGCCTCTACGGTGTTAAATCAGTGGAACGATCGGGACATTATTCGCGACGGCCGCGGGGAATCCATGAAATTCCCATAGCAATAGCTTCGCTTCGTGACAATGGCTGGGGTCGTCGGGCCGCTCGTTCTTTTCTTTCGCTGCGTTAATGAGCTCCGAGCTTTAATACCTTCGTCTCGCACTGGCACTTCCTTTTATTGAAGAATAGATAAATACAGGTGCGAGAGATAATTGAGAGCAAGTGTCTCTTCAAAATTCGAAGACGCGGAAAAAACGCGCGGATTTAGAGACTTTGGCTATTCGGGTCCGAAGAGACGGCACTTCGACGACGGTCGCTCTCGAGGAAACAAATATTCCCCGACGATATGGAATGAGATCAATTTTCAAGATCTGTAATGACTGCTCGCGCGACGTCTCGACTTCGTCACGCTGCGAACAGCGATGCGACTTGGAGGGATCGTCTCAGCGCCATCGTGGAGAGCGACCGTCGTCCCCGGACTTCTTTGGACGGCACTTTCCCCACGGAGAAGAGATGCTAAGATAGTCGGGCGAGGACTGTGCGTCTCGCATCGGGCGTATTCGACTGTGAAATTCTCTCTTCAAACAGAAGCGGGTGGCCAGCGCATCTTGGCTGGTGGCTTGGTCCACTTCGGCGGTGGAGGAAGCGAGACGCGAACCGGGGGAAGGGGTTGCCCTGAAAAATTCGCAGTCGCAACGCGGTGGCGCAAGCTGGACCGGAGGACCCGAGAAAATCCACCACGTATCCAGCCCACGTACGAAATGCTTCGATGGATAGCCGTAAAAGCCAGCGGCGGCTATCCGTTCGCCCTCTTCGAGGTTCCGCCGCCGCGAGTGGCGGAGGCAAAAGGGCATCTCGTTCGTCCGGAATAACGCGTATCTTCGGCCGTTTCCCGACGGCAGACAAGTGGAAACGACAACGACGATGACGGCGATGGTGGCGGGAGAATATTCGAGACATCGGAAAGCATAAAAGACCGTAGAGACACGATAACGTTTGCGTGTAACTGGGAGATAAGTTCCGTAATTCGCGCGACGCGAAACCTCTCGAGAACCTCGTTCCACCGAAATTATTCTTTCGCGCTGAGGGACAAGATTTGACTTTGTTTGCTGTACTTCGCGGTGAATGAAGGTCGCGATGTTTTCTGACAATTTTACGGTCCGGATGAAGGTAAAACATCGTTTCTTCTCGCGTGGGAACTACGAATTAATTGAATAAGAGCCGTGCAAGCCGTCGTTGGCGAGGCAAAAGCGGCAAGATCAAAAGCGCAGGAGTTCTATCTGTTTCGGACGAGCACGAGAACCGTTTTAAAGAGAGCACCCCGAGACACGACCCTCGCGCTTTTTCTCTTTCTATCTCTCTCTCTCTCTCTCTCTCTCTCTCTCTCTCTCTCTCTCTCTCACCGCCGATCGTCTTCTCCCCCATGTTCTTTCTGGCGTTTTCATATTTTTGCTCTTCCTCTTTCGCCGCAGTAACGTACGAAAGACGAGTACGTATATTGAGGCTCCGAGGGAGAAAGGCCGGAGGGTGAAGAACCGCCCGGGGGTTGCCATCTACTCGGAATTCAGAAACGATCAATGCTTCAGGAGAACCCGCCGGCACCTCCTTCTCCTCCGCCTCCTCCTCTTCCTTCGCTTTCTATACTTCCTCTTCTTCTACGCTCTCTTTTTGTCTCTCTTTCTCTCTCTATCTTGACTTGTGCTCGTCGAGAGAAAGAATGAGAGAGAGTAGAAAAGAGCTGAGCGCTATCCTTTCTTATTCTTATTTCGCCACCCCGCCGCACGTCCTCGCGCGCGCCACCCTTCACCGTCGTGTCGTCCCTTACGCGTAAAAGCAGCTCCGCACGAGGGGGTTGATTCGTCGGCGAGATGTCGTGCTGACAGCCGACTCCACGCGGTAAAGCGGAGGTCGAACGATTTGCCAAACTTCCGGGTTTCTTCGGGAGACGTTCCGCCCTCCCCCCCCCCGCCACCTGCTCGGCGAGAAGTCGCCGAGTGGATTTCCCAATGGAAAATTCGGGCGAGGCTTTGGCACGATACACCGATGTATCGACTTGCGCGCGTTTGCAACTTGAGAAAATTAATCGCTATGAAAAGCCAGAGATTTTCAACGGTTTATCGTCTCATTAGTCAACCATGCGTAACTTTGTTTACAAGTTCAATCGATGCAAGATAATTTCGAACGAATGTGAAATATTTTTCCAATATAATTTTTGTAATGCTCGCGAATATTTTCCACGACCACTGATTTCTCTCTCTCTGGAAAATCAATTAACCCCGATCGATTAAGTTCTATTCTTACAAGTAGAAATCGAGCGAAGGTGAATGAGCGAGTGTTACTTTACCGTTATAAACAGGAAGAGACTGGCGGGAACAATTGCGAGTAATTTCGAAAATGTGGTCGCTAAGTTACTCGCGCGATTACTCGTGACAACTACGCGAGGAGGCGCGCTGCCTCGTTTTACGGGACGGAGCAGGACAAATGTGCGGAAACGCGACGATTTGCCAAACTTTGGAAACTCTCGTCAGGAATTACGGCTAAGAGACCATCGTTAGTTCGAAAGTTGCGGAACACGTTTGAAGCGTTAACCCCTCTCCGCGCGATCGTGAAAACTTTGTTAAATACTATCTCGTAGATATCTCAGCGGGAACGCTGTCGGCCGGCTTCGCAGTTTCTGCGAAAGTTCCAGCCGCAAATATGCGGCTAAAAAATTTATGAGAGCCGTGCGAATTATACGTGCCGTTCGCGCAGTTCACCGACGTAACGAGAGAGAAGACTGCACGAAGCGAGCGTAAAGAGATGAGCGCCCATTTGTTCGTCTCTCTTACTCTCGAACGAAAAGTAATGAAAAAGATAAGCACCTCATTTGCTACTTCGCGTAGTTCCCCGGCCGGATTGGCGCAAAGCGGGCGTGAAAAGGACAAAACGAGCATTATTGGAGTAATTCGTGGCTCTCGGCCGACTCCGTCGGGAAAATAAGGAAAGACGGATTTGTCATCCCCGCGAGGCGAGGTCGGAAATACGATTTGTACGTGCGATCGATCAAAACAAACCTTCGTCTCTTGGCACCGCAACGGCGGCGACAGTGGCGGAGGCGGCAGCGACGGCCGCTCTATCCGGGGCGATTCGATGAGCTAACGCCAACTTAACGCTACACACCCCACTGAGCCGCACTCGGTCAGATAACTCGCGGATTTTCGAGCACCCTGCAGATTCTCCGATCGCTTCCTCACTTGTGGATTCCACCGCGCGGTGTTCAATCCGCGTTGCGAACTTTTTCCGCGATTGCGAAGGACTAATCCCGAATTGTTGGATTGTTACGCGGCCGCATCATGAACGGGAACGGTAGTCGTCAATTTGCTTTTACATTAATCTTGTAAATTCCGTCAAACTCGAAGAATCAATGATGGATTTTGAGGCTGGATTTTCGGCTAAATAAGGTGATAAAAGTAAAGTTATGCATGCGAATTCACGTTTATAGCATATACTTTCCAAATATGAAGTTTTTGATTCGGAGAAGACTGTCATTTTGCCGAAAAAGGAAGAAAGAATCAGAAAAGCGGGACTCGGTACTTTTTGCGAACTGTTCGTCGGCTATTTGAAATTGCTCGAGTTTCAACACGATAAGTCGGTCCATTCCAAGATCGACCTCGCGCATACATTTACGTCTGCGACACTCGCGAAGTTCAAGAATGCCATCGCCGAAAGGAGGGAAAGTAAGCAAGTTACCTCGCGACGCGTTCGGTCCACGTTTCTCTCTTAGCCCGACGAGTTTTAGCGAAGTTACAACGACCAGCGGAGATGTCGAAGGACCGAAATTATAATCGGCGGAGGGAGGAGGGATCTCGCGAAAGGAACGTAGGACGCACGGCGAGAACGCGCGGCAAGCGGGCGAGGAGCGTTGGAAGGCGTAAGAGAATGGAAATCAATACGTGAAGTGAGCAGCCAGTTTCGGGCAGAAGTTGCCGGCTTTAGAAAGCCTTGAGACGTCGTCTGCCCATCCTCTTCGGACCCTTGTGTTAAGAGAGCTCGAGCAGGCGAGAGCGAAGGAAGCGCCAGTGACAGAAAGTTAGCGGAAGAGAGACAGGTAGAGGGTGAGAAGAGTGGGTATGCGAGAGAGAGAGAGAGAGAGAGGGGGGTGAGACGAGAGGTTCCATTCAAGACTAATGGGGTTAAACGCCTTAGCCATCAACCGAACGCCTCCCTCTTGATTCTCGGACGTTTCGATTCGACCGGGGCTCGAATTCGAATTATCCATAATATCTCCGGACATAGTTTACGCTCGTCGAGAGATCTACGTCTGGTGCTCGCGAGATTCGCACCTTTCCCATCCCTCTCCTTCCCAATCTACTAAATGTCAGGTCAAGACGAGCGATATTACAATTATCACTTCGTTTACGTATATTCTTTTGCATTCGGGGGTGTTTCGCGAAAATTTTTACGAATCGAAGACGTCTCATCGCTCGGTGCGTTGCAAAGTTCAAACAGATCGCGAGAGAATAGCAGAAAAAAAATCGCATTCGGTTGCAGATCGAAAACGGGGGAGTGCACGCGAGCTACATGAGAAGCGACCGTGACGTTAATGCAAAAGCAGCCAATCGGGAAAGGGAAAAGAATTCGTCGCACGTATGGTGGTTATGCCCCGTCGGAGTAGCCATCGGCCAGAGGCCGTTAAGTTTTATGCTTCTTAGGCGGAGCGCCGCCGCCCCCGCAAGGGTTTTACCATAATCGTTCTTGTGATGGCCGGTCGTAATGGAATGTCGGATTGGAAAATGACGTATGGCCGATGATCGTACGAAGAAACGTTCCTCCGCGTCCGATACACCTCGGAGGCCGCAACGTGCAATTTTCTCATAGCCCACGCAGTCTCGAAGACATTCCTGGCTTTCGCGCCAGTCTATACAACTCGTCGAATTTCGTGTTTTGTATGTTTTCTTTAATACTTTCGACCGATTATATCAAGCAAGTAAATTTGAATTATTAACCGACCGTGCGACTAATGAAATTCGGAATTTCGGAGTAATTCGCGATCTCTGCGTTATTATGTCTGACGGTGCCGCTTCCAAAGTTACATGCACGCTTCAACGCCCGCTGCGCGTTACCTCGACGCGTACGACCTGTAAGACGATCTCTGGCGCGCAGGTCCGACATGTAAAAATTTGACGATTGCACAATTACGTTCGACGAGGCGTCTTACCTTTGTGTGCCATGTCGTCAGCAGTGACCGAGGCTATGAGGCCGGTGGCGCCCGGCCATGGAGCGACCGCAGCGCCCAGTTGCTGCGAAGGCAGAATCTTCGGGCCTTTGAACACTTTCGTTCACTGAAACACACACAATAATTGATATCGTTAGAAAATCCCCGTTAGAACATCTATTCTTCTTCCCACCAGAAACCGGATTATCGACCGTCCGACGTGTGACGTCGGCTTAATAATATTATTCCAGCTTCGTGACACGGTTTCGGGCCGAGAACGCGATAAGAAACGAACCTTTGAATGATCAACTAATAACGCGATCGAGAAGAAGTCTTCTTCGTAAAGACATTCGGTGAACACCTCGACGACGGCGACCGTGCTACCTCCGTCGCGTACTAACGTCGCGTTCAATTTAGCAGCATATTTCCCAAAACTGCTCGTACGACCGCGGCACCTGTGTAAATCCGCGTCATTTGGATATCGCGGCCGTGTGTGCGTTGCGTGGTCGCCTTGAACAGGCAAATAAAAGCGACGTGAAGCGATCTCCGTCACCACGCCGTTATCACTAAAAGGCGCACTCTCTGTCCTGTCGTACAGTCGGTACTTCGCCCTTGCGTCACACAAGAAGGAAATAGACAATAAAGTGTTGTTAGAGAGATTATTTTACAGTGAGTTTATGTGTGCAAGTCGAATTTTAATTTGAACGACGGGAGGTAAATCACTGATCAATATTTTAGTATGAGATTAATATATATCATTTAAATTAGTTGTTAATTAATACAGTCATTCTCTCCTGTCTGAATCTTCATTATTATTCGCAGCTACTCTCTCTTTTGTTGCCAACAATCTCGCTTGTACCGTCGTACGAGTGTACATGCGAGCGAACCACCCCTAAACAGGAGCCGCATCGTTTTGAGAACGTCGCGACATTGACATGTGAAGTGTTTTAATTAGCGCGTGAGATCGCGCTCGTTGAAGATGCGAACTACCTTGCAAACGTAACACCCTCCGTATCTTTCGTTACCGTAGACAAAAAAAGAGAGGGTGAAACGAGCTGCTAAAGGGGATGAAAATGGAGTTAAGCGTGATAATTAGTGTCGGAAAGGGTTACTCGGCTGAAAGCGTATGAGTTGTGTCGTTCCAACACGCGCGTAACGAAAAGTGATACAGCGAGAAGAGCGATCCGTAAGGAGAGAGAATTCAAAGCTTAAGAAATTCTCGGAAAGCAAAAATTAAATTTCATTGTTGCTTCACTCAGAAGGATTTTCATTCAGCATAAATATTCAATATTAATGCTTTGGGTGTTATGAAACATCGAAGGAACCAAGTAACGCACTGAACGGGAGAAGAATTTTCACTCTGAAATCGCGTCAAATGGAACGCGTGGGGTGCAAACTCGAGATCCGGACGAAAACTCAGTTCGGTTCCGTGTTTCGCGCTTTAATTTGTGCAATATCTCGTCTTTCTCTCGCGACGGCTACGATATCTTAGACACACGCGATGTAACACGTTTCTCTGCTCGTTGGCGAGAGAAAACTCGCTTCGCTCAACCGGGACGTCTCTTTTGCGGGGGACACGTTCACGTGGGACTCATTGAGCCAAATCGAATTTACGTTACAATTTATAAGACGATCCGCTTCCGCGAGCAACATGATTTAACGCAGCCGGCGCGTCCGCGAGACACGCGCGCTTCCCCCTTTTCCTCTTTCATTATCCACGATGCTCTTTGCGATGCAACAGAAGACGTCGGCGCAGCAGATGAGATACAGCCGACAGAGAGAAAAGAGCCGAACGAGGCGCGAAAAGCATGTACGCATATAAATGTATGTACAGAGAGAGATAGAGAGAGAGAGAGAGAGAGAGATGAGAAGGAAGGAAGGAAGGAAGAGAGAGCGAGGGTGGAGCGCATCGCGCGTTCGCATATTGTGCAAGAGGATTACCTCGGATTATGCCCGACTGAGCGCAAACAGGATCACGTCGCTTCTGTTTGCAAGACGCCAAGCTGTCGATTTAGCGAACTCAAACTCCGTTTCGCGCAGAATCGCCATCAGAACAGCGGTATTCCGAGTGGCTCCCGCGTTTCCTTCTTTTTTTCTTTACCATGCACTTTCGAAGCCAAATACCGGAAGAGCACGAGAGCGACGTATCGCCATTTCTTATCGCGTTTAGAAATTCTCTCAACGAGTGTTCAAAGGAGGGGGAGATCAACCTTTCGAATGATTTCCTCTGCTTCTTCCACGTCCGACATCTCGATCGTTATTACCGCAGATATTAAATTTCCTCCCATTAAATTCTATCTCGAAGTCGTAGCAAGGACAACGTCGAAGGAAACCGCAACTTCTCCGAGCATCAATATGCAACGGATCATTTGCTCTCACGAGAGAGAAGCAAACTGACTCGCGACAAGAGTCGCGAGAAGGTCGCGTGCGATCTCGCAGCGCGATGATGACGATCTCGTCTCGTCGTCGTCGTCGTCGGTGCTCTTTCACGGGGCGAGATGCGGACAGAAAGCTCTATCTCACTCGCGGTTGCCGCGGGACAAGTTTGAACCCTTCTTGAACGCTCGGCAAACGCGCAACGAGAGACACAACGCGCGCAACAACGACGGGGGTGGCGGAGGCGGGGGAATGGTGGTAGCATTATACACGCGGATGGTAATAGGTTCCATATCCACGAGCTGCCGGCGCATTATGCTTTACATTTCCGGCGAAACACTGTTAATGGCACCCACCGCCGTCGCTACCGCGACTACACCGTCGAAATCCGCCCCCGTAATACACGCCCAACCCCCGCGGGCATTAACCGCTCGCGCTACCGTATAAAGTGACTTCCGCCCGCGATTACACTCGTCGTGAGCACGTGCACGCGCGCGCGCGCGTTTGTGCATTAATTATTAATTACGCCGGCGAAGAACGTACCGGCGCATTATCGCCGATGTACACGCCAATGTTCCGCGTAATCGAGGACGATTGAGAGATAAATCGCTATTATCGTAACGTGTAACGGCGGCCTCCGCGCGAGAGGGGGAGGTGGCTAATTAATTTCGTCGGAGGCACCTGGTCTTGATATTTTTTGTATGTTTTTACGTGGTTCATCTGCGCATTTAACTCCTCCTTATCGCGAGTATCGCGGGCGCGCGATACCGTTGTTTCTCCGTGAAATCTCTCGGTTTTCGGGCTTTGACGTGTGAGATAAGTTTGAAAAATATGTTCCGACAGATTCTGATTTCTACTTCTGCGTTCGCTTCTACCTGAGACGCAGAAATAATTTGGTGTGAATGATTTTACCACTTTTTCTGATGGTGTGATATATTTAATAAGATCTTCGCTCGTATGGATGATGTAAGCTCTTCGGGCTATTTGCCTCCATTATTTTCCATACGTTCGAACTCGGCGGTATTTATTCGCAGTATTATTACCCGCACTCGAGAAGAGATTCATTTCGCGGAAAGTTTCGCCGAGATTTTCAGTCGTCACGTGGCGCTACGACAGAGGGCTGTGCTCTTAATGATACTTCTCTCTCTCTCTCTCTCTCTCGTCACATATTTCGACCTCGATATCGATCGATCGGTAATGTCTCAATCCGTTCCAAATATAGACTGTCGAAAAGCGTTTCATTGATCAACGTTAATTCGCGCGCGCGCGTCGTTTATAGGATCTATTCCTGTTTAACGGCACGTTAATAATGAACAGTTAACGAGGCGTTAAACGGTTATAGATCTTACGGAAGGCTTCCTTCGAAACATAATACAATTCAATTCAATGCAATTGCGCCACAGCGTGCGCTACAGAGTAAAGATGTTAGCGGCCAATTCTCTGCTCTTTCGTTCACCGTTACTTATGAGCTTTCCGTTTCGGATTTTCGAGTCGTCGCGTCGCTCTCCGCGCTGCTCTCTGAGGTGTCTCGACGCATTCGGGTCGCTTGAAAGAGAGAGCCCTTCTCATATCTTTAAATATATCTTTCTCAAATACAATGATTTCCTTTCTCACGCGTTTCCATTCTGCGTCTCTATTTTTTTAGCAAATGCAGGTCGATGTACGCGCGCGCCTGAAACCCGCCGAGCGTGATGCCTTTTGTCAGTGTTTCCAATTAAATTCAGAATATATTTACGATCTATTTTCCTTTTGAAATAAATAAAATTATAAGAGATACACCTTTCAGTGAGCCATTTTCAAGAGATCCCGGGCGAAACTTCCAACGAATCTCTCGCGGAGTTGTTGTCCCAACGGTCTGAGGGGTAGTGCGGACGTTTCGCGCGGGCGATGACCGACTATTTGCCACTCACAAATATATTTGCTCCGATTAGAAGGAATCGTTCGCATCGTCCGCAACGGAGGCAAATGGAGAGGAAAGGAGCCGGGAGGACGCGCGCACAATGAGCCGTCACGACGCTGGAAAGGAGCGTTCACAATGCACGCGTCGGATGTCACGACGGGACGTCCACACTTGTGCGCTCGACATTCGCTTCGGGCGGGCTCATTCACTCCGACGGGTTTTACGCGGCAAATCGTACAAAGCCTATCGCCTAATTACACCATAATACCGAGACTGTGAGAGACACGCGGAGGAAGAACGGGGACGGGAAAGAGACAGATTAGGAGAGGAATATCACGTGGATACGCGAGACAGGCAGACCGATTTGTACGCAGAGATTCTATTGAATCGTATTCGTCGCCGACACACAACGACGTTTCGCGAGAGAAGGTGCTTCGAGCTGCATTATATGCGTTACGCGCGTACAATCCTCACACCCTCCCCCGCGCGCGCTCGCCTGATATCGACTATGTTAATCGGCAAGATGAATCAATAGGATCCTCAAACGTTCGCTCGCTTGCTGTCTTGTTTGCGACGAGCGATTAATGTTCGCAGTGTTCAATTAGTCGGGCGTATTCGCACGTGAAGACGCACTGTGGACGTTATCGAGGTAAGATACCTCACTTCGGATGCTGAATCGGTCCTTTATCCGCATTCCCGCTTGTATTCGCGTTAATCCTTCGCGAGAGAGAAGATGAGGATGCGACATGATAAATTAAAATGCGATTTTATTATGTAGCAAGTGAAGGGTTAACAAATTTGTTGACAGAGTAACGCGATGGACTTTTTAAAGTCTAACCAAACACAAACATTTAAAGACTTCTCTTTGATGAGTAAATGACTTACAATCTATCGAGATAAATGTCTTATCGGTGAAACTAAAAACTCGATTTTCCCGCGAATTTAATAAACTAATCGGAGGATTTGTGTGTAGTTAACTTTCACCTCTTCTGTCCGGCGCGCTGAGACAAATAGTTGTCTGATAAAAAAATTCTACACAAAACAGAAAGAAATACAGTTACGTGTGAGAGAATCAACTTTTTCCTCCCATTGCTCCCCCGAAATTAAATCATAATTGTATCATCAACGATAGAAAGTGGTGTGTGTTGGAACAGGATAACAACTATAAAGTCGAAGGGGATATTTTACAAGCCCGCGACTTTGCAAAACGCGTTTTCATCGATCGTTCTCACGTCGACCACCCTCTTTCTCGTCCGCAGGCTACACCGAAATTTCTCAAGCACGTGGCGTGTACATACCAAGAGCTGCCGACGGCCGACGGTGTCCGTCCTCCCACCGACGTCCTCGCTCTCGGCAAAGGCACCACTGCGAATCCGTTTGCGGATCTCGCTGTTTCGTCGCACCTCGCGTATACCAATCACAGTCCCGGCGACTCGTTCGTTCGGTCGAGCTGTCCTATCCTCGCGTATGATCACTCGCGCGGGGGTTGAACACTCCGATTTGACTCGCGGACGGTCGTCCGTCGTGACTCGCGCGAGTTCGCTCTCTCGACACCCCTCACTCTCGCGAGTAGCCCGGTCACGCTTAAACGAACTCGTCGCGCCAAGCAACCCCTCGATCGACGTTCGCGACAGTCCCTCGAGCACGGCCAACTATTCGCATCGACTATCGGCGCGATGACTCTCGCTGGATTGAGAGCCGATGACTATAAGCGCGCGCTTGTCGATCCGCGCGACCGCAGCACACGTGCTGCTCTGCAGCGTGATTCTTCTCCTCTCTCGCTTTCGTGAGATCCGTCGCGGATCCTCGGGGAGAGGAGGGTGGCGACGCGAGCTTCTACGCGAGGATGCCTAACCCTACGAGGGTGAGCGCGAAAGAGAGAATAGTATATCTATGTGTGTATACACGGAGAGAGAGAGAGAGAGATACGGCGGAAGAAAAGAGAGAATTCGAGAGAGAGAGAGAGAGGGTGCGAGATGCGTGTATCGGCCGAAAGAAGAGAGGAGCGGGAGAGACTAGCCGTGGAAATATTATTAGGTAAAGCACACGCACGGACTGGCACGCACCGACTCGCGGACTCTCGTTGGGTCGTGCCGTCGTGGTGGCCGCGGCTCGTGTTGGTACGTCGGACTGGATTTGGACCAATGGGCTGAGGGCACAGCTTCCCTCTCCACGAGGAAAACGGGAGAAACGGTGGGGATCTCGGCTCCGCTTCGTGATATCATCGATTCTGAATGGTGGAGATGCTCAACCGTGCGGAAGGTACATCGGAGGGCGCGTGCTGTGCGTGCAGTGCGCACACTCGACAACGTGCGCGAACCGCACGGAAAAGGGACAAGCCGGGTCGCACGACTCCAGACGGAGATGAACCTCTACGAGAAGACGATGTTGCGTCATTTCTCGCTCGTGTTTCCTCTTTTTTCCCTCGTTTTTTCAAGAGAAAAATTTAAAAAAAAATTTTCTTTTCGGTGTCACAGTCAGAGGATTAAAAATTACGCGGAACCTGAACCGTCACTCAGATCTTAATGGTTCGAAACTTGTTAAAAAATTATGTGAGTAAGGGAGTTTTAATTCGGATTTGTAAATTTCGATCGAAAAATTCGAACGAAAATTTTTATTAATATGACTTTGTAATGATAAATATTTATCTTAATCTCTGAATCAGGATTAATAATGATCGAGAAGTATGTGTGACAGGTGAATTCAAAAAAATTGCTCGAGTATAATAAATTTAAAAAAATTATTAGCATTAAGATAAATCCATAGATAAATTTCGACACATCTCGATTCCAGCGAAATACATTATTTGTTGGTACATTCCCTGTTTCTAATTCAGAATGTAACGCGGTTATTCTTTTATCCGCTGATAACATTGTATTATCTTCACACCTACTTGATGTAACCTTGGCGGTTTGTGAATAAAAGAGCAAAGGCAAATATATACACAATACTCTCTTTAAAATGACAATAAGTCTCTTAATTCTATATTGACAATGCATACAAATTTTTTTTTTAACAGCACGCCGGAAAAACAAATTACCTCCTGAGCGTAACAGCTTTTTATACTTTTCTCAACGATCTAATTCCTACGAGATTTTACAATAAAATCCACTCGTCACATTGAAACGTCTCGATGCTGCCGCGATTCTTCCCGACCTGCACAGATTTGTCCAAAATGCGAATCGTGGACAAGGAAGAACATTACGAATGTCGGAGTTTTCCAAAATTTTTTTGCATTTTTTTCTAATTTTTCTCAAGTTTGACATTTTTTCTAATCCTCCCTGAGTTTGGCGAGATCAAGTCTTGGCGAGTGGCGGAGCGACCGGGGATTGGCGTGAACCTCGTCGCGTCGTCGGAATTTTCGCCGCTCGAAAGCCGTCTTGCCGAGGGATATTAAAATATAATTGGCGTTTGTCCCCTTCGGGTGCAAAGCGGTATCTAGTCACGCGTGGACCGAGCGACCGTGGGTGTTATGCACGCCAGAATACGCCGAGCGCGCGCGCGCGGGGGTGACTCACCCTCTCTCTGCTTCAGCATAGCGTGGTGTCCCTACAGTCTTTCTCGCGGGACAGAACGGGACGGAACGGGACGAAACGGGACAGAACGGGGGTAGAGAGACAGATGCATCTATCCTTGTCGACGGTGCGTAGATCCGCAAGCTCGTTTCACACGGAAATATCTAGCGATGAGACACGAGACTCTGAGAGAGAGAGAGAGAGAGAGAGAGAGGCGCGCACGGTGCAAAACATAAGCCGTTTACTTTGAGATGCGATGTTCACGGCGGGTCCAGTTCTCGAAGCGCTATGAATGCGAATCGGATACGGATACAAAGCGGACGCGGTGTTATCGATCTCAACAACTTGGAAACCGGACTTACGTCGCTTTTGAGCGAAACGAGGCATGTAATGGGCAGTACGAAGAAAGTGGAGCGAACACTTTTACATTGATTTATTGAGGAGAATGTTTCGAGAAACGAGGATATAAAGGTGTCATCGGGGCGCTTGTCTCGAGAGCGAAAGCATCTGTTGCTATAATTAAGAGATCACGGCGAGTGTTGAGTAATTAATATAAGGACAATCTATGGGACTGTTGAAATGCGCGAATAATTTCACGTGTGTTAGACGACACGAATGCGACAATAAACTGGGAAATATAATATAAATATAAATCAATATACGTACATGTAATATATATCAATATACATGCACATGTTATTTATACTATATTATTATAAAATAAAATTTTGAATATCGCAAATTTGTATTTGCGCACGCTTATTATATCTTATTCCTGCATCATGTCGAATTTCAACCTCTAAAACAACAATGATCACGGCTAAAACTCTTACGACGATCGATCGCCGCATCGCTCGATGGAATTGCACGATACGTTATCATTCAAAGAGATATTCACTGACCTCTCGTTCACGTGAGTCTATTAACATAGGCAACCGTTTCGCGAAAGACACGCTGTCGAATCCCTGGTGCGCGAGTTGGCGCAGAGCCGCGATTGTGTAATACCTTACGCGAGTTCGATCAAACAGAGCGCGAACGGTTCGCGAAGGTCAGCCTTGGCGCGATTTGCGTAAAGAACTTGGAAAGTTTGCTCAAGCTGTCTTCGCGAGAACTTCGGCGAAGATAACGGCCGCAACTGAAAACAAGCTCAAGAGACGATGAAGAAACTCGGTGATCGCGGTAGTCGAACGGAGTGCGTGACCTCCACGTCATGGAAATATGTCTGAATAAACTCTTCACAAATTGATCGAGAAAGAGGCCTTGGAGGAGAAACATTACGGGCGCCGCGTGTTAAATTTGGATGATGAGACGTTATTCGATCAAAAAGCGACTTTTCAATATTAGCAATTGAAAAGCGATCGAACATCAATAGCTCGTTGTATTCGATGGCCGCTGGCGCTCGAACATTGCGTTGCAATCGTTCACGACGAAATGACCGACGAGAGACTCTTCAAAAGATTCGACTTCTTCACCTGGACAATCCTGGACGTGAATTCGCGCGCGTGCGCCACGTCGCTTATTCCACAATCCGAAGAGCCGCTGCAGGTCACGATGTGAACCCGGCTTTAGGAGATCCACGCGGTGGAAGTAACGCGTTTCGATTTTGCGTTAGCTCAGCTACGCGTGAATCCAGCCAAGGTCAAGTCGTTCCCCGTTTCCGAGCATCCCTCCGGCACTCGGGCAGGGCTCTTAAGATCGATTCCAACCAATTTTATACGTAGGGTGGCCTGCTACAAAAGCACGATGACGTTTAGGTGAGACACAATTATCCTCGTTTACACCTCTCGTTGTGCCCCGCTCTCGAAAGAGCAGGTCGTTGCGGTTTAATTAACGCGCTTTAATGAATTAATTATACGAGATGCGCGTTCCCTCCTTCTCTCTCTCTGTCCCTCGCGTGAGTCTTCGAAAGTTTTACGAAGAGGATGTCATGGAAAATGATAAAGGCGATAAAGGAGGTGCATCGAGATGAGAATCAATTCGATCATGCGCGAATCGACCACTTCGTAAAAGGTACAACTGATTTCGTCGAGTGTATCCGTTTTTTTACCGACCTCTTATCGATTTCTCGCTCATCTATCCGTTGATTGTCCATCGCCACTTGAACAAACGAGACTAGCATGGCACGTGCTGGCAGAGTTAATAAGCCAAAAAGCAGAAAGAAGAGGTATTTACTGAAGTCGAAGAGGCAGATCTTCGTCTGTTCTCGAGCGACGTCGCGATAACGCTATTTGCGTTGTTGAAATCTACCTTTGAGAAAAAGAAAAAAAAATGAAAAATCGATAATAGCTTTGCGCAATTGCCGTTGTACCAATATTATATATTGTACCGCCGGCGCTATCTCGGCGTTCGCGCAATAAGTCTGTCGCGGTTGAAGAAATTTCTGGCTTCCTCAATACAATTAATGTACAGCTAAAAAATTTTGCGGACGCAATTACGTATGATACTTACGATTGATGCGGGTGTTAGATGGGTGCTCTTTTCAAGCACAGAGTGTATTGGATATGGCAAAGCTTGCGGGTTAAATTAATTTTTGTTTAATTCCTGGACCAACAAAGATCAACGAGCTATAACGCGGATTCCCACTGAATCACTCTTCGTCCATGAAGAAACGAGAGTGATCCGGTTAGAACCGTAGGATGCTCGCGGTCTCGGATCTACCTGCGATAGCGCACAGGCAGGTAGTCGAAGAAGGCGAAGAAAAGAGTGAGAAGGCAAAGGAATCGGCGGAGAGTAGACGGAGAAAGAGGAAGGCAGAGAAGAAAGAGAGGGTAGGAGAGAAAGGGAGAGAGAGAGAGAGGAAGGAAAGAGGATAAATCGGCGACACACGAGCGAGGAAGGGAGAATGGCGAAGCGGCGAGAAAGAGCTAGGTGGAGAAGGGCAAAACAAACAAATTAACGTCAGAGTCGCTTGTTTATTGTTGGGTGGGGACACGGTAACCACGCCTTTGTCAAGCACGCCCTCCGAACGTTACGTTACCCCCCTGCCCCCCTGTTCCACCACCATCGACGTTTCTGCTAGCTCGTCTCCCCACCGCACCCGCCACCCGTTCGGTTGGGACACGGTGGTGGAAATGACGTCAGCAGCAACCCCCGATGCCGGGCATGCAACAGGCTGCTCTCGTTGCCCGAAACCACCCTGAACGATCGCGCGCGCGACTTGCCCGCTTGCCTTTAAATTTGCCTATTGCACCGCACCCGCGCGCACTTCGAGCAAGTCACCACTCGTAAAGACCCGACTGGTAGTCAACGATCGAACTATCGATACTACCGTGTACTTTTGCCAGTTGCATTGATATTCGCACTTCCGCGTGGTGGTGTTCGTGATGGATTATTGAATGAGTGCAGGAAGACTCGATGTCGAATTGATCGCCTGTATTTGATTCTTCAATATTTTCACAATCATTAAAAATTCTGAGAATCAACGATTTTTAAGACTGACAAGACGTATTTAAAGAATCCTTCGCAAAACTAGATTAACGAAGCAACTCTCAATATATAAATACATATAACATATAAATATATAATAAACATAATTATTTATTTTCTAAAATTTTTTAACAGATTACATTCAGAAGTCAACTAATTTTTGAGCTTTCCGCATCCTAATTCATCATTAATCTTTCTCAAAGAGTTTAACGATGGATCTCACGATTGATGGATCGAATACGATAACAGAAGAGAGAACGCGTTACCTAGTTCAAGGTGACAATGAAGAAACAAAAAGCTCGATCGTTATGAAAACGATGACGGGGGTGGTAAGGGAGAAAGGAGGAAGAGGAGAGAGGTTGGGCTGCCTAGTGAGTCCGAGCGAGTCTGGACTCGGTCGGCGAGAGGGCCACCGCGCGCGGATTGTAAATTATACCGGGCAGATAGAGAGAAATTCATGCTCTGATGACGCAGCGTTAACCACTCTCCGGTCATGCGATGATCAAAGGTAACAGTAATGGCCCGTGAGAGGATATCCGCCTGTATTTCGCCTAATATACTGCTCGCTAAATGCTGACGCGATTTCGGCAGCCGGACGGAGAGGGAAGAACGGGCGGAGGAGGTGAGACAAAACGAGCGAACGGGGGGTGGTAAACGCAATGTGAGGGCGAGAAACGAAGAGAGAAGGCATGAAACGACGCAGGAGGACGAAGAGAAAGAGGACGCGTACGTGCGTGTGACGGAGAGAAACGCAGAAAGCCATAAATTGTCGGGACAACGTGCACACCTAACCCGAACTCCCCGGTGTCGACGAGACGGTCGAGCGAGAGATCGCGCTTACCGTGTGGCTTTCAAAAATTTCACACATTACCGGTCTCCTCCCAGCCGCGACCGGCGGTATCGTCGTCGTGTCGCGGCCGTTCTGCCCCCGCGGCACGATCCATCATTTCGGCAGTTTACTCGCGAGCCCCACGAAAATTACCTCCGATAACGTCCTCGGCTACGGCCTCGTTTGTCTCCGGAGTTTACGTTTCGCGATTCTCCCTTAAAACCGTGCTCGCGAATTTCTCCCTTCCATCTCTACCTTTCGCAGGACTCGACTCCCGAGATAACCGAAACCTTCACTCCCGTCGTTTCTATAATTATAGAGATTTTTGATCGACCCTTCAGGTGTCTTTGATAAAATAAAACAACGTAATTAAAAGAGGACAAGGAAGAAGCAGAAACGGGAAAACGGGAAATTAACTTTTTGATCCCATCGGGAACCCCCACCCCCCGTGCCACCTCGAATAGAATGTGGCGAAATTTTCATCAGCTTTCGCGATGAGAGAAAGAGAGCGGCCGTGTGGTGTGGCGTAAAATGAAGCGCGGCCAACTACACGGGCTAATAGTCCCCGGCATTGGCATCATACGAGGATGATCGATACGTAGCCCGGGAAAACGCGCGTTCCAACATCAGGGCCCTCGCATACCGGCCGAAGGGCAGCAGCACGCAGAATGCTCCGTGGCATCTGGCCGAGAGTGCGAGCCGGGCATTGTGATTCGTGCATAGTTCGCATTTCGTCAGTACATTTTCGGACCTCTGCTCTGACCAGGAACATGATTAGTGTGCGCACACTTGACCTGGCCGACCTATTGTGTCCTGGTAGGGAGAGGGAGAAAGAGAGAAACACCATTATACCGATACTACCGTGTACACGGAGAGAACCCCATTATTCGATGCCCCCGGAATACGCATGGGGCACCGTCGCGTCCCTAAACTTTATTACGATTTTTTCGACAACGCACAGATAAGCGCTCAAGGACGATGAAGTTCATGCAAAATTGTGCGCAAAATTGTGCGCGGTCTCGTAGGAAAATCGCGGATAAAATCGTTCTGTGGAACCGTACGAGAGGAAAATGAATTTTTTCGTGAGGGAATCACATCGTTTTTTTCTCAGAATAAAATTTCTGTTCATCTAAGTGCGCGAGCGATTTATTAAATATACGTATGTTTCGTACGTTATATTTTCCTAAAGTAATGTGAAAACGTAGCCAGCGAGCATGTAACGCAACTTCACGTACGCGAAGATCCTGCTGCGTTCTTAACACGACCGCGCGATCACGTTCCATCATCCGTTCCATTGCGTGCGAGACACTCACGACGTTACCGGGAGGGATGGGGACTATTGTGAGGAGACGATGCGAGTAGCCAAAAAGCCAAAGTATCCGCCACCTGTCTCGCGAGCAGAACCGTGAGGAGGAAGCGTCACACGAAAGAGCCGCTTTCGAGGCCGAAGAAACGGCGTCGAGAGTTTTCCCACATAAAGCTGAAGAGGGAATCCACACGCGAGAGGGGGCGGACGCGTCACACGAGAAATCACAATGAAGACTTTCGGCCACTGTTGTGGGATTCGTGTCGGGAATGACAAAAGACCGAAGTTGCGACGCGAAAGAGTAAAAAGGACGCGCGCATTGTCCGCGGCTGGATGGATGGCGAGAAAGGAAAGGTTGGGGGGGAGGAAGAGGAGCAGAACGCGTGGGATAAGAGAGGATTAAAATCGAGAGTACCCCTTCTCGAGGGGTATTAATCCGTCCCTTATTACGGATACGATAGTCCGTTTTTTCTCGTGCAACCTCGTACGCACAGATGACCCTCGAACTTGCGGATGATGTAATGGGGATTAAATTAATATGCGTACGGTTACACGTGTAATCGTCATATAGGTATACGTAGAACGCCCCTAAAGTCCCTTTTATTTCCCTATGGTTAATTTTACCTTTCTTTTTTAATGAAAAATTCTTATCGGAAGCGCATGTTACAAATAGCCGCAAGTACGTTAAGAATTCCGAGCGATAAATAGCTATGAACAGCGAACACGAGCAGCAGTATTGACGCCTTGCGTTCAAACGTACCTCGAATGATGTTCGCATCTCGAGAACTCACCCCGTGAACGAGACGTGGAGTGGGAGACGAACCGACGGGGGCTTGAGGGGGTGTCTTTCAATGGGTAAGTTCCGGATTTAAAATCCGAGCTCCACTCGAAATCGCGTTACCGAACGTGTCTCCGCACCCTTCGCAGCGTGCGAAGGGATTAAGAGTACCTACGTAAAGTTCTCCGCCTATTTCCACGATACTCACCGCGGGGTGTTCTTGGGTAACCGCAGATGCGACGCGTCAAAGTCCCGCGTGCACGCTCTCTCTCTCTCTCGACTCAAGTCTGTAACGTAAACGTGTAAATACGTCGTCGTCCTTCTCCTCCTTGCGGAAGGAATCTAGCCGGGCGAGAGTGTCGAGTGGTAGCAAATGCGCGCGCGCGAACGTAATTCGAAATGAAGGGCTTCAAACGAACCAACGTGTCGTCCTCCACCCTTACGCGACGGAGGAGAGAAGAAAAGAAGAGAGAACGAGGGAAAAAAAAAAGAAGAAAAGAAGAAGCCGCGCACCGCCGATGTAGTAATTTAATTTCAAAGCGCGCGCGCGACCGTACGCGAGGAGACGGGAAATGTAATTAGAGACAGTGCTAACTACTCCAGCCTTCGCGCGATATAATTAGCGACTCGTTTCGTTACGACGGGCGAGAAAGAGACTTTCGGGATTCATATCGGCTCTTCGCCTCTCACGCTACGTTTGAATCCGTTCAACCGCGCGAGTTCGCGAATGAAGCGGCGGCTGTAGGATGCGATGCGCCGCGATCTCAACGGCGAGGGAGTAACTAAAGAGGGCTGATTTTACACGTCTGCTTGCACGTCTAAAAAAGATATTCGCATGTGTCACGCGAAGCGTCCCAGATGGTGGACTCCATGAAATTTCACACCAATTTGATTTCAATTTTATATAAAATTGCGCGCGATGCGGTATTATGATCATTAATTTATATTATATTCTCCACTGATAAAATTGCGCTGCGGAATTGTTGATCTTTTTCATATGACTTTTTACATATAAATTTTTTATTTTTTTCGACAGCGCTAGCGTACTTTCATTTCACTGATGCATTCATTTCGCAATCCCGTTATATTCTGATCGCGGTTATTAGAGCGTTCTACGTATTCACGCCTGATTGTACCTGACAGTATATATAAAATGTCGAGAGAAACAGTTTTGCGTAGGAAATATATCTCGATCATGACGAGCCTATATGACGAACGGACGTTCCGATCCACGGTGCTGCTTCACGGTGGTCCATTTCCCATCGTCCATCGTCTGTCGCTTGGTTGGAAAATATCGCGCGGCTCCGTATAAAGTATCTCGATCGGTCTGGCGCATGACCGGTCGACGGGTCATCCAATACTCTCTGGCGAACTTTTTTGCGCCCCGGGATGCCTATGACTCGCTCCACGAGATCCATCCATCGTCCGTCTCGCCGTAAGCAGCGGAGGCTTCATGGGTTCCCGGCGTAATATTACGCTTCTGGGTGGCTCGCCCCTTCGGTGACTCTTCGTCGACGTAACGTCGTTCGCCGGCTCCTATCTTCGCTTGTTAAACGGACCGATAATCGCACATGTAATTATCTCAAACAAATTATCTCGAAAACAAGTTGCGATAGAGAGGGTTGAAATCGCAAAAAGGGAAGTTTCGCGCAACGACGAATAAAGATTACGTCGTTGTATCGTCTAAGATTCTTTTCGTTGTGATATTCACAAGATTGTCACTAGTTATATATGTCGATTGATTCTCCCGATATTGGAAAGTTTTGAAACGTTTCGCTTCGTCTTACGGTATTCTCCAAGTGAAACTTCCCTGAAGTCGAGAAAATTGATTCGGACGAGCAGAGTCAGACGTGAAAACGTACTAGCTCTTTGAGTTCTCCTTTTGGGTGTCAAGCATACACGCCGTAAGTTGTATATTACGCGAGTTACATTTCATGACAATGACAGAATCGTGCCAAGCGAGAAAGGTGTCGAAACAAATAAGTGTAATGACGACACGAGGTTACGCTTGATCACTAACTATAACCGATCGATGATCGAGTTCGTGATTCGACAGACATTAATGAAACCGAGCACCGTGACATTCCTTCACGCAGCGAGCGCACGTGTAAAGGACACGCGTAAGGACTTATCATTTATGTAAAGTCGCGCGAGAGAACATTGCAGATAGAAAGAAAAGCCTGGGACTCTTGTCGCTTCTCATTCTCAAGGAGGGCTTCGAAAGTATGTACAAATGTATGTTTAAGAGTAAATGAAGTTGTCCCAGATTTATCCTGCTCTCCTTGTATCTATAAATTCTCTGATCCATATATAGTCTTCGAATCAAATTAAAAGAAGAGTACTCGAAATCTGGAAATTTTATTTATAATCTTCGATACATCTTACGATCTTCGACGAAAACACTGAAATTTCCAGTTGCTCATACTGTAAAATTATAAAATACTGGTCCACGGAGAGGAAAACTAATATTATCAATTACTCATCCCCCCTCTCCTGTCCCTCGTATACTACAACTTGGAATAGTTGTAGCAGAATCTGAGATTTTCTTTCTTTCTCTTCGAAGGGTGGCACGCACCCCCTGAGGGATCCGCGTTGTCACCGCCTGCCGATGACTCGATCGAGAGGCGAGTCGTTCGCGGAACGAGTCATCGATCGCGCTCGCTACATTCGTTCCGCTCTCAAGAGTTCCCGCCGGCAACAATGAAGAAATCGTCATCGCGGCCGCGCTTAACACGCGCCGCGCATAATCGCGACAAACACGTCCGCGGGAACAGACAGCGGCCCGCAACGAATCGTACAAAGCTTGACGTCTCCATCGAGCGATGGAAAACGAGAAACGGGCCCAAACCGGTCACGCCCATCGCGACCCATTGTCTGTCAGGCACGTCGTTTCGCCGAGATTTATCGTTCGGGGTCCTCTCCTCGTCATTATCCACGCTCGATTCGCGACGATTATCGGCCTCGTCGCACCGTCGTCGTCGACGACCTCGTCGTTCCGCAACCCTCCCACGGAGTTTGTTTTTGCCACAATTTCTGGCAGCCCAGCGAACACAGGCGGGTACGTATTTAACTCTACGAGCTCACATCTGGACTTCCATCGATTCCTCCGTTTTCCGTTACGATTGAGACCGTTGCCCGGCTTCTTAACGACTGCATGCTGGTCTGCACGGATATATCCGATAGAGAGAGGGGATTTTTTAATTCTGGGATGACAAATTCGTTTTAAAAGCGACTTCTTTTCACCGTCTTGAAATAAAAATTTATTTGTGACATTTCAATTGGATAATGAATCGACTCGAAATTCTTTTTTTTAAACGAGTGTTTGCACTCAATTGTTTCTTCGCGAAACATCCTAGATNAAAAAAAAAAAAAAAAAAAAAAAAAGTGACTACCCGGGTTAATATTCAAGCTCGAGGATACACCTACACAGGATGCACAGGGAAGGCGAGTAACGCTTCACGAACAAGCGTGATATTTCGTACTTGTTCGTGAAGCGAACGAGATTTATCGTCCGAGCAAAAGTGTCTCGTTAATCCGTAAACGCCAAAATCGCGCACGCACCATCCAGGCCGCCCGTCGTCGTCGATTTTGTTTTCGACGTAGCGGGCCGTTAGCGCGCCGCTCGAGCAGCGGCGATTCGGTTTGCGCGAACCGCCCGGTGTTGCGAGGAAACGTCGATCCGGCAGAGGCGTACGCGCCATTAATCCGCGCGCCAAATTACAGGCCGCGCCGATGTTCAATGGTCCGCGCGCGATTTCCGCACCGTGCTACTTTCCGCGTACACGCGCGCGTTGGGTGCGGTTTCGCGTCACCCACGCATCGCTGAAGAATCCAGAGAACGGTCGCCTCTCTTTCTCTTTCTCTCTCTCTCTCTCTCAAAAGAGGGCGATATTTAACGCGTCGCCGTGTCAGGAGATGACACGGACTAACGAGCACGGGTAGCTCGTGAAAAAAAGAAATTAATTCCTGTGAAAGTTAAACTACCGTAGATTACGATCGTAGCTTCGAGCGGCCTTCGCGATTCCGCGAGAACGCGGAGATACGCGGGATTGTGTTGTGCACGCACCCACGCACGGCAGCGCAAACCCGTTATCCAAGTGTGCAGGCGGACACGAGGGACAGAGCGAGACGACGCGAGGGTGCGGAAAACGGGGAGCACGGAGGTGGCTCGCGTGGGTGGCGGTGGCGGCGGCGGCGGTGAGGTAGTCATGACGACCGCAGCGACCAATCATCCGGAAGTAACGCAGCGCGAGATAACTCTGCATCCAATCAGGTTTAAAGCGGGGACGGGGCTGGCCATCCCCCGCAGAAAATCACCCCCGTAGCGAAATTTCCACCGTACGAGGGTAGATATACAAGACGACAGACGGCTTTCTCCCTCTCTGTCTCTCTCCCTTTCTCCGCGATCGCGCTCCGCTCACTCGAAGCCGGGATGACGGCGGGACGATGGCGGTTGTTATCCCCGCGTTTTTTTTCGTCTTTTAATTCATAACCTTCGACCGCCAGTGATAACCTGCAGGTCGCTGATAAGAGGGACGCGATGTCTAGGGGGAGAATGGCGGCGAGGGTGGGCGAGCGGCGGCGGCTGATGAGCTTCGTGAAACTCGAAGATCGAGTTCTATATAAACGACGGAAGAAAAAGGCCAAGAGCTTCCGGCGCGGATATCTAATCTTCAGAACCCGTTCCTCGCGATTGCCCGATCTTCCCGCGCTGTCCACGTGTCCCCTTCCCGGCTAGTATCGCTCTTCGCGTCTCGTCGATTATTAGGGAAACGAAAGTACGCGACGAATTTTCTCAGATATTAATCAAGTGTATTCGATGCGAAAAATACGCCCGGCATAGGGTAACTCCGCTGGGAATTCACGTCGTAGAAGTTAGAAAAAATAGAAAGAGCCGGAGAATTTCCACGCAACCACTCTGTCGAAAGACTTCGATCCTTCAGCGACCGGGATGTTTAAAACAATTTTTAATCAAATTCGACGTAATTTCTCCGTGGGATTTTTCGCGGTGGAGCGAAAGACGTTTTCCGCGATGCGCTCGATAAAACGCGCGCGTGCAACACGGTTCGTTCCGGTTGCAGGTGCTCGCGGAAGAAAAAGGAAAATATAGTTTACACGTAAACGCGTCGCGCGCTGTATACATCGAAAATGCGTTTATGGTCTGGCAGCGGGCCGATAAGGAGCTCCATAAAACGAACGGCGCCCCATAAGTGTTAACTTCGACGCCTCCTTCTCGCGACGGCGGTCGTCGGGGCCGTATCTCGCATTTGTCACGTTTATCGACTTCGCGCCGTGTACTTCGTGCACACGGTTTCTCCGTGACACAGTTCGACGACGGCGGCGAAGCGCACACCGCGTCGCTCTTCGCGTTGTCGGAGCCGGAAGGATGGTGCTTCCGAAGCGCGAAAGCCTTTTTAGCCGTTATCCAGCCGGCACACCCGTTACGACGGTACCCACTAGAAATTTTCTATCGCCGCGCAAGAGCCTGTCGATAAGTCCGGCCGAAGTGGGACAATGTAATTGTATATCTCTTGCCGAAGGCTCATCGTGAAACGAAACTGCAAAAGGTATCAATCGTCCGTCGAATAATAAGTATTTCAGGAAGGTATGAGGTCGGAGCGGGAAAAGATAGATCCTTCGTCTAATGCGAAGAAAAAGACTTCGGGTTTCCTTCGGCACGATTCGCCGATGCGGTAATTTTTTTTTTACACGAAATGTTCTCTTTTGCGCATTACCAAGTGATGACAAAATATCAAATTGTGGACGTGTCGCGGGACACTTAAATGTCTAATGGATATTCAAGGAGATTCGGACTGGATATCCGCGCATTGCATGGGACACTGCGCCGCCGTTCTCGCGGAAAATTCTCCGAGCTGGCTCTCGCCTGGCAAATCTCGCGCGAGATATCGAATTGCTAATTCGGCCTGCGTCTTCTTGATTACGATACAGGCTCAGGGGAGCGGAAGGAAATGAAGAAAAAAATGTTCTCATCCGTTCTGAGCGCGCCGTACCGCGCGGGATGGATGGATGAATTCCGTCGTTATCGAGTCGCACCCCCCGTTTTACAAACGGGCAGACCTCACCCCGCCCGCAAAATCTCTCGGCCCAACGTGCATATTTCCATTTGGCACGCCTCGCCGAACTCCTGATTTTATTAAAAACCCCCGTAACCCGTATCCACGCGCTCCCTCTCTCTCTCTCTCCCACGGGCGAGTGAAATGTTTCTTTCTCGACGAAGATCGCGGAACCGCTCGTCGCGAGAGTCATACGCGCATCTACGTCGCGAAATAGATTCTCCGCCGACCCGTTTCTTCTTTTCACTTCGCGATTGAAACTAAATCGTTCCTCAAGCAACTAAGATCGTCATTTCGCGAGGGTTCGAAAATCTGTCGCGACAATAGATTCTCGCTAATGACGTTCTCGCACAGTTCGTTACGCGCAGCGATGCGCATCCGGTCCCTCGAAACTCGTAATCCGACGTCTCGGAGCCACGTGGAGTGTATTCTCTGGATGCCGAAAATCTGATACATACAGAGCCCGGGAAGAAGCGGGGAAAGGAAGGTGCGTGCGAGACGACAAGGGACGACGACGAACAAGACGTCCGCGTAATAGAGGAGGAGAAGGAGGAGGAGGAAGAGAGAAAGTCATGGCATGGTAAACGAGGTCGAGTGTTGGCAGCGTATAATTTCGATGACAAGCAAAGGGGTGGTTATCTCTCGTTGCTTCTCACCCTCTCGCCACGGACTGCGAGTGGTGAGCCACCCCCGCGTGATTGTATTAATTCAAGCCGTCCCGACCGCCCCCGTTCCCCATTTACACCTCACTCTCCCTTCTGTTCCGCCTCGTCCTCCGCCCCGTCGACGTTGTCGCCCCTCCTGAAGCACAACTTCCGGGGACAAACGAAGCGTGTCGGCGTCGCGTATAATGAAGCGCGCTCGTTCGTTTCCTCGGCACCGCCGTTTTCTTGCCGCCCGTCTTTGCATTCCGCGCAGAGATGCCCGCCGGCGCTTAAATCTAAACTCGACGTGACCCTGAACGATTTCTCGATAAATGACGATACAAGGCCCCACGGACGGAGGAGAGACGCCGCGTTTCCGTCTTCCTAATACCGAGTCAACCGAGTCGAGAATCAAAATGCGACCCGTAAGAATCGCGTAGGAATACCTTCGATGTAGACCTGCGCGAAAAGTTGTCGCGTTATGAGCCGAAAATCAAATTTCGACGGACCAGAGGACCTCGAAATGTAAAGGGAGGGAATAACGGACATGATTTTCCCAGCGAGAAATACAATTTTCTACGCTCGTGCACCGACATTTGCGAAAAAAGAGGATGAATGAGGCTCGTCTGTCATTAGGCACGAGCGAAGACTAATACCGACAGCTGACAGGACGCGTGACAGCGGCGTATCCATCATTATCGGTGCAATGTGTGTAGTAACTCGCTAGAGAGAGAGTATGTGTGTGTCTTTTCTGGAGAGGCGATAACGAGAGGTCGGAAAGGTGAGCGGAGTAGGACGAGCCGGTGCACGCGCGGGAGGACGCTCGTCCGCGCGAAGTGTTCGAAAAGGCGGGAGTGGATCGTCGCTTCGTTGGTAAGATCGAAGTGGAAGAGGTAGCGGGAAAGGGGTACCAAGCCGTTTAGCGATATTTCACGGGGTTCTCGCTCGTAAGGGTTTCCAGCGGCGCACGGTATTACCGGAGGCAGTCTTGCAGACTCGAGATAAGGGAAGCCCGGTTCCCCGTTTCCGACAGCGAGAAAGCGGCAGAGCTAAGGTGCCTCCTCTCCTCCGCCACCTCGGCGGCCCCCCTTCGCACACGAGGGTGGAGGATCCTGGCGGAAGGAAAGCCGCGAGCAAACCCCTTCTGGTTGCTACGCAGTATCCCGCCCGCCGCTCCGCGTCACACCCTCCATGAACCCGGTTAATATCTGCTTATCCTGTCTTACCATCCGTCTCCTTCGATCGTTTCGCTTCCTTCTCGTCGCTCGTCACGTTGCTCATTCCCGCGAAATCTCACGGATTTTACACGACACGTGCGTATGTGCATACGAGAGAGCTTGCGGAGCGATATGCATGCAGTTAACTGGCTATCGGTATACTTTCGCCTAACTCAAAAATTGGGAATCCTTAGAAAATTGCTCTTGTAAAGACATATCTAAGAAGACACGACAAAGTGAGAAATTTAATAGCTAATGCTCATATTTCACGAGAAAGAATGATTTTAAACGTCCGGCAATGCTGTCTTTTTCTACTTGCTATAAGAGATCATATATCTTCTGTATTAAATTTTTCTTTGATTGTCACATCGTTTGGTAGAAAGAAATCTCGTTACGTTATAAATTATTGATAAATTATTGTACGTATATGTACGTGTGTATGTGTGTGTGTATGGTTATTTCTCTATTTCTCTTTTTTTCCCGTATTTATATAAAATATATATTTTCTGCTTCTGCAGAGAAATAGGCTTTTTCTCGCTAGCGGAACGACAAAAAACTTGAGAGAACGTGGCGTTCAATGTGGCCAGTCCTGCCTCTCGGTTTAGCAATTAGAGGTTGTTTAAGTGCACGTGCGCTCCGTGCCGTCAGTTAATCCCCGCAATTTCGCGCGGGAGCGGCGCTTCTTTTCGTTCCAATTAGAAAGAAAAATCTTGGTGACGGTCTTTCGTTCGGCGGGTCGTTACTTACTCGTGAGAGGGACGCGCACGTGTTCGTCCAATTTCGCTTCGGTACTTCCACGCGCTTTGCCGATTATCTTTGCGCGTTCCAACAGGTGTAACGACGTTTGTGTTCGTGCAAAAGCGGGGGAACGTGGAGAGTATCGGGCTTAAACTATTGGGCCATTACACGCTATTTGATGATCTTTTAACGAATTCGAGACCAGAATATACGCATATTTAATAAACGAAAATTCGTTACTAAATTATATTATTTTTATTCCACGTTATTAATTTCAACATAAATATCTCTCTGTGGCGTTAATTTAAACGGTATCCGACACTTTTGTGCGATTGTCGCGTCGCCACCACGAACAACGTTGCGACCTCGCTACCGATTTATCGATATAATTATTAANGGGGGGGGGGGGGCTGGCCGACGAGCCGAGGAGGGAAGCCGACGGGTTCGGTGGAGTCCCACACCATACCGGGTGTATCCTCCGGTAATGAACGCAGCCACCTTGAACTGGCAAACGGATGAGCGGCCAGGCGAAGGCAGTCTGTAAGGGCAAATCTGAGAGAGAGAGAGAGAGAGGACGAGCGACGGAAGAGCGAGGGGCACGGTAGGTTAGGACGTGGAGGGCAGCGGGGACGCGGCGGTAGCCACTAAAAGGGGTTGTGTCCTCTCTCTATGTGATGAAAGCACCCTTCCGTGTCCCGCTATATAGAGGCTCTCTCTTCTCGTCGCCGCCGCCGCTGCCGCTTTGGTTCCTTTTCCTGTGGATAGACAGAGAGAAAGAGAGAGAAAGTTCCCTGTTCACCCTTCATCCCCGTTTGCTCAACGCCGTCCCCCTGGCCTTCGCGTGCACCCACACGGTCGTGCATTCGACGTCGATACGTGTCTGCTAGTTTCCACGTGTGTCGCGTTTTCACTCTCTCTCTCTCTCTCTCTCTCTATCTCTTTTGCTCGCTCTTTCTCTTCATCTTCGTGTCCCCCACGTGTGTGCGTGATAAGCCCAGCAGCCATTGACGCCTCGGTGATCTGACGCGATTATACGTCGCGCGCTTCTCTCCTCGCTATATTCCCTCTTTTCTCTCTTCCTTTTTTCCGCTCTCTCCTCGCTTTTTGTTCCCCGCCCGGAGCTTCACGCCTTTTTCGCGGTTTTTCCAGCCGCCACGCCGACGCCGCCGCCGTGATTAGGCTGAATCGCGCGTAAACGGCGGCTTTAGTAGCGCCCAAAGACAAAAGTGGAAAACGCCAGTCGACGCGCCGACGGTATTTTCGGACTATGGATTACGAACAGACTAGATTAAGATAACACCGCCGTTCGTGCGCGCGCGTTCCAGCTTTAGTCCCTGAAAAAAAGAGGGAACGAAGGAGGATAGTTAACGCGTTTTATACTTCGCGTGACGAAGTAATCGCGATTACATTTGCCGCATTCGCGAACCAGTCTCTGAATAAATTTAAAAGCGATACTCGCGTCTTTGCTTTTTTTTTCAAGTCGATTCTGAACAAACTTTCACTCGACTAAGACGATATTTTGAGCGATCATGTAATTATTACGGAATATCAGCTCGTGACTCATTTGTACTTAAAGTACCTGAAATCTCGATTGAGAAAATACTGTTTTAAGCGTAATGATAATATATGTCATACCCGTATGTGAGAAATCTCACGATCAGGACGAGATTAGTCACTACAGCGCATATGGCCGCGAAGAATGCGCAGGAAAACATGATGACACCCAGGACCAGCCTCCACTTGTATTTTCCGAAATCCTCATAATGGACGATGATGTACAAGGTAGCCGGAATTATAGTGCCCAAAACGGCAATGCATATCGCGCCGACTAAACCGGTGAACAGATCGAGTCTCGGGATTGCCGCCGCCAAGATGCCTGCGAGACGCAATGAGAGATTCGCATTTTGGGAAATTTCCATTCGAGGCGCGAAAGTGAATAGACGAACGCACGTATCGATCGGCGTAATTAGAGCAAATTATAGCAATAATGAGCGGCTATTGTCGTTGGCGGTTGCCCGTCCACGGAGCGATTCGGTCGAACGAGAGACTCTGACAAAACTGAGCGTCTATATCAAATTCTACGAAAGTGGATTCCCGAACTTTAGTAATATCTGGGTCCGAAGCGAACTGTAATCGGACGGATTGATTGATTCCGCAAAGTTGGTCGCTCCGGGACAAAGGGGATTCAATCCACTGCGACCCGTCGAACTTGCTCGAGTTTACCTTGAAAATACGAGAGAGAGAGAGAGAGAGAGAGAGAGAGATTCGCGAAAAGAAGGAGTTTTAAAGGGATGTTGTTGCGTTTACACGTGATGGAAGTGATGAGGAAACGAATGATTAGGTCCCAGAGAAAAAGTGAGCCCTTGCACGCGCCCCTTTCGATCGCTGGCACAACGTAATTGTTCTTCAGGAGCGTAATGGGCACGTAACATTGCAGCCCGTACGTGAAATATATTGCCAGTGCTTGCATCACCAATGCCGTTATCGTCGGTCTAAATGTTTGAAAAAAAGCACGTGTACACGAATTATCTCTAAAACAACGAGCTTAAATCAGAGGCGTTTTTCAATCGCAGTGATTTCTGCCCAATAAATATTTAATTTCTCTCTTTTGCGCAAGTTTATTCTAAGTTTTTTTCTGAATTTAGATATTTCATGTATTAATTTATCGACCGGTATGACATGTTACCCGTCATTCTCCCGATGATTGCGGATAAAATTGCCGAGCGATTCGGGGCCCCACTTCAAGTAACCGATAACACCGACGAAGACGTGTAGCAAAATCAAGAACACCATACCCCAGTTCAAGACTCCGCAAGGTCTGATATAATTCCAGGGTTTTTTCATGCTGTGTTCTATCGCCAGTATCTAAAGAGAACGACTTGCTAAAAATCGTCATAGTGTGTCATCCGTGAATATCGTGCGAAACTAAACGTAATTTTACTTATCACAAATCGTGAGAAATTTATTTTTTATTGTGGAGCAAAAATAATCTCTTAATTGTCATATGATCAATGCAAGAGCCGGTTTTTAAATCATTAAAAATTGGGAGAAAAAAGCTCACCACTCCTGGCGAACATATGCTGAAAAATACCATGCCAATAAATTTTGGATATAAGTTCACGTTAGGTTGGATCATGGTCCACGTATCGTCGATCCCATCTTTTAATGCGTAAACGACCCCGATAGTTGCGGCGGTAAAAAGCAAGATATTCCCGGCGACGGAAATCGGCGTGATATCCGCTAGGTTCTTCGCCAGGTTCATTAGTAAGACAAAAGGAAATAATATGAGAGCATAATAACTCTGACTGATGGTTCTCTCGGTGTCCACGCATTCTTGTATAATACCCGAAATGAAGACGACGTACACAGAACCGATTCCGATATAACACGCCAGCATTGTGATATCGACAAGAAGTCTGCAAACGAGTGGCATTTGTAATTGTATTACAAATTATCGTTGAAAATCACTTTTATTATTACTACGTAATTTATTACTTGAAAATATCACACCGCCTGTGCATAGAAAAGCGCAATTTGACGGAAAAAAGAACATTTATTTCTCGATTTTTAATATCAAGCTAATATAGTCACGCGTGTATGCAATGCGTTGCGCTGGAAGGGCATTGAGTGACGGAGGTATTCGGCATGAAATAACGCGATTACTGAAATTACGAACTTTGAAACGCGCGGGGAGAGCCACGGCTTTCGTGCGTTTGCGGCCAAAGCGGTGACAACCACCTCGTCGTACATCAAGACAGGTTTCTTCCGACGAGCGCACATCAAATAATGAATCCTAACGAGCAATTGAAGAGAGCCGGTTACCAGCAGACCCATGAGCACCGTGCCCACGATCCCGATGAAGACTCCGACGCACGCGAAAGCATTTGGCATGGCAAACAGGCCTGTTCCAGCGGCACTTTTCACCAAATTTGCCAGAGATCCGAAGTCTCTGAATTGAAAAAAGAAGAAAAAGGAAGGAAAGAGAGTAATTCTCTTTGTAATTTTACAATTTCTTAAGATAATTGTCTTGTTATTGCAAAAAGTATGAATAAAAGCTTCAGCGGAGTAAAGAGGGAAAAGTACTTCAAGATTAATCAATTGTTTGAAAAAATTTCACAAACATACGACACTGGTCTATAAGTGACACGGTTTAAATAAGAGTCGTAAAACTCTTCGCCGGTGGGTTCCCTCGGTTGCTCCTCGGCCTCTTCTTCATCCCTAAACGGAAAGGAACGTTGCATCCGCAAATTGACTATCCGCGATGCAGCTATGATTTATATCACGCCTACCTCGTCTTTCTGGCCATAATTAATAATCGTAAATTTCCGTTTACGATAAATGTATCTTTATCGCGAGTTACACTTTAAACTCGTTCACATCACGCATCTGTCAAATGCTCATTCGTATTTCCTAAGCGCACGAACAATATAGGTTAAATAATGATGTGCAATTTATATCTCAATTAATCGCGACTCAAGGCGTACGTTTCGAATGTTATGAGAGCCCGTTTCAGTTTGTTAATGAGGAGCCGACGCGGTCACGATACATTTCGTAAGAAATAAACCGTCAACATTTACTTACATCTCTCGGATCTGTCAATTCGCGAACCCACGATTTCGCCTCGGATACACGATGACGTGTCGCTTTCGTCGACGTGGATCCGCTCGATCGCGCTTCAATCGCTCGCGCAATCGAATCACAACATTGATCCCCGAGGAAAGGGTCTCCTTCCTCCCTCCCTCCTGATCCCTCCGCCGACGCGCCTGGGCGACTCGTCTGTTCGACTCGCGACAGTCGTCGGTTCTCACGGCTGATTACGGCCGATTAGCCGACATTAGCGTGGATTTCTCGCGCAACTAATTTTCACGAGTACGACGGGCGCACGCGGGAGAACGCGAGACGGTACGACCCGCGGTCGGTGGCGGGTATTGTGATCCTCTCGCTCGGCTGGACCGGGCTGACCGACTTAGCTAGCGCGCGAACGCGAGCTCAGTTACGGAGCTTTCCCGTGGGATTTAACGCCCCGCGGTTCCTCACGGATTGGATAAAGGGGATCATGGACGGCGTCCGCCGTCCCCGGGCTTTAACCGTGAATCCGCGGTTAAGGCCAACGACAAACCGCTTTCTTTCCCTCGCCCCTACGACGCGGAACTCCTTATGTCAGCGTTCCAGCAGATCTTCTCTCTCAGATAGTTCCTCTCGTCGATGTGTCTCTGGCCTGATCTCATCGTAGAAATCATACGTTACGTTGAAATAGGATACATTCGTTCGTCGCCCCCTTCGCGAGGATGATTTTATTTTGTTTTATTTGAACGCGTTTCTCTCTGACAGATAAATTTACCACCCGACGATTTATTAGTACGTTAATGTAATAAAACGAGTAATTAATCCGTCTCTTTCTCGTTTAAGTCGTCAAAATTAAGAAAATGAAATGGTGAGGGCCTCGAGGTGGTTAATAGATCGCGAATACACGTTGGCGAAGTGGGTATCGACTGGCGCGCAACGGAGGGACGTCGCCGAAAGGTAGAAAGGGACGTACAGAGACGATAATATCGGGGACGTCCCGCGGTTCTCGACTGTGACTAAATCCGCGGTGCCCATGCAGTGTTTACACTCGAGATCATGCCTCCTAATGCTAATACGTCGGCCGTGCGCGACGCAAAACGCGTAGCCCCCGGGTCTCTCTCTCTCTTTCTGCCGCTCTCGCCCGGTTTCTTAATGCTCAATCGCAATCCAATGAAAAGTGTATGAATGGCAAGCGATTATCAAGTCGAGCGGGCGCCCTCAATGTGTCCGTCGAGGCGTCCGCGGTAACCCCGCTGTGTTAACCGACGTCGAACCGAGCCAAATGGTACGAATCGCCTCTTCTGTGTCTGCCTCCCTTCTCTCCTTCTTCTCGTCCAGATTTTCTCCTCTCCTCTCCCTTTCTTTTTTCCTTCGCCCGAAAGACCGGTTGGCGCGGAACCCGTAAGCTCCCGCGGAACAAATTTGGAAACGCGCAGCACGTGGCTGGATATCGGGCGCACTCGTTGTTATTAACCGAGTCAAAGGGCAACCGCCGCGTTAATTAGCCGCGGTAACATACAATGAACGCGACAACAGCGACGGCGGCCATAACGATAACGGAGTAAAATAGCGACGGTAGAGAGCCAACAGTAGGTGAGTGCTTTCACCTCTTGCTGCGTGTCTCTCGCTTTTAATATCGAACTGGTAGCAAAAAAAAGAAGATATAGAGTGAATCTAATGATGATCGTCGCGATAAGCGACGTAACACATATACAGGTCGCGTGATAATAAAATCCGATGGTCCAAACCGTTATGGTATTACACGCGATGTTACATACTGAGCGTACAATGGCGACCGCAACGGACCGCGTTATTTCGTTAATTATAATTGCCCGATTATAATTCCATCGGCAGTGGAACGTTGCCGGGGGCAACCGGGAATACCTCCCTCGTCGGCAATTAGCTGTCGATGCTTTTCCATCGTAACATCGTGCGATCGTGTATGGCTAACTACCGTGATTCGCGGTGAAAGAATGTGAGAGAGAGAGAGAAACTCGTGGCGCACAAGAGGCACAATTAGACAGATCTAACGTGTCTGACGCGCTTTTTCCGCATCGTTGCCAGTACGGGCACGAGTAGCGAGAGCAAAAGCCGACCGCGGCGTATGCCGAAAATGCGACGTTATTTATCGGGAAATCGACGGCCGATCCGGCGAATCGCGCGCGGAACAGCCAAGCGGAAGTTTCATGCGGCGGGCAGCTCGCGGGCAATTCGCGATGCGCGTTGTCGAAAAATCATTCGAGGATCTTGCCACTGACGTTTTTGCATTTCGCTCGGCCCGCAGGGGCGACGTAGTGTGTGCATCGGCGAAGAGGAGTGACCCGGGGGCTGCCGGCCGCCGATGAACGCCGATGGCGTTCCACCGACCGATTTTGTTTGCCGACACGCACGCACGCTCGCTCGTTCGACGCGTTTGCCGCGCACTGAAGGATCGTTTTTCGGAATCACTGATTCGCGCCATATTCCCAACCTATCCGAGAGGAAGCGGCAAAGAGTCCAGAGCTTTTCCATCGGGGGGTACCTCGAGATTTTGCACGTGCCGATGACGAGACACCGCGCATCGCGAAGATCGATAGATATTCTTCGATATCGGGTCGTCAATGCGACCATTAACCCTTTGAGTACTGAATTATTTTAAGATTTTTATGCCCATGGGACGGATTTAATTTGTCGCTATATGGATTAATATGTAAAAGTAATACATTTTATGCCCAAGTAAGCAGATGACGAGTCTCACTCGTCAAATGTACCGAAAGGGTTAAAAGTCAACTAATGAAACGTGTACCGGAAGTCTCGCGATTAACTCGACTCAAGTTATATTACGAATCAAAATAACCGATAAGTTATCCGAATAAAAAATATTACCGACAAATTATCGACAAAAATGTGTTAGTCGACAAAATAAATATCTTCCAGAGAACGGTATATTATCGCAACATCGGGTCGTTTAATCTCTCACGACAATAGTTCAATATGTTTTTCTGTTTCCCTTTATCCCGGACTATTCCCGAGCAAGCTTGTTAGTTCAAGCACGGTCGCTCGAGGCATAGAGAGACGGGTGTCGCGAAGACGAAACAAGGTCGACGGCAACGCGCTTAACACGTGCGAAGAAGGGAACTCCACATATAGATCGCGTCAGATGTTCCGGCCGATTTTTCCGTCGAGCGTGGCCCGTTTCAAATCGGGGACACCCATCGGGCTCACCTTCCGGAATAATTTAATGACTGCACACTCCGACTCCTACTCCGGCATTCTGTTTGCCTCTCTCTCTCTCTCTCTCTTTCGCTCTCTCTTGTCGCCGCGGGCCGGTTAAACGCTTCACAATTAAACACGCAACCCCGGCACATCGACGAGCACCGGAGTAACTGCGAGCTCTAGTGCGATGGTATCGCCATCAAACTCTTTAATATCTTTAAAACGAGAGCCACGGAAGGCATACACACCGATATCGCGCTCTCATTAGAGAACGCTCGAGTATCTCACGTAATCAAGCCCCGCCGACGCATATATCGGTTTTGCGAAAGACTTTAGCGAGAAGCAGGAATGGGAAAACGGTTGCGCACCGAACGTTTGCACGGGGAAAGTCTTAAAATTCTCTTTAGACGAGCTTCAATCGTTGCGGGTTGTTATAGAAAAATGTCTGATAAGAGTACCATTGAAATAATCGCACAGGGAGATTTCTTCGGGATCAGACCGTCGATTGACTGCGGAGAATTGGCGGAAAATCGCCAAATACCCCGAATTGCTTAAATTCATCGAGAACACTGGCAAAAGTGGATACTGACAGTCACGTTTTCGTTACACACAGTCGAACACTTTTTCACGCATCTAACGGCGTCCACGATGCGTTTTTCGTCGGCGATGACGCGTGTTTCTGTGTCGGCGCGCGAAGCATTTTGCGAGGAGAAACCCGCGATTTTAAGCGACGGCGGCGTCGGCGTCGGTGTGTGCACGCGTATGTGCGGAAACTGAAAAAAAGGAGAGGAGAGAGAGAGAGAGAGAAGAAGAGAGAAAAAAAATTGGGAAGCGCAAAGGGAGCGGAAGGTGGCACTGTGCGCACGACGGACGGGACACGGCTGCGAAACGGGGACGGGGCGGCGTTGGAACCACAAGAGTGTGAAAATGTTTTGCAATTTCGAAATCAGGCGTGTCTGCTGATTTGCGCCAAAGCGCGTTACCGGAAACCGCCAACCGGTGGGCTGCGGACGGCACCGGCATCCGCCGCAAAAGCGGATTGTGGTACCGCCGGGTAACACGCATTAAAAACGCCCGACGCACACGCGAGCGCGAGCTCGAATGCGCTGCACCCTTTCGCCGCTTTTTCCCTCTCATTCTCCCTTCTCCTCCCCTCTCTCTTTCTCTCTCACACTTTATCACGGAACAGAATAAATCTATCCGTCTATCTGTGTCCGTCCGTCTCTCTTTTTCTCTTTCTCTTTCACTATCGCGCGGTTCACCTTTTTCTCCCTTCCGAGCGATCCTGCTCACACACGCCAAACTGGTCGCTCGGGCGTTCGCGCACGATCTGCCGGAAAAAAAAAAAACAATACGGATTAACGCTTCCGCGTAATCGCATTGTAGAAAACACTCGGTTCCGCACGGAAGTCCGCGGGGGTGTTTCCCGCTGCTCGCCGTGATGCCGGAATGCGAGTTGATGCATGCGTTAACATTATAATCGCGCGTTGCAAATTTAAAGGCCCCTGTGAAATGTTATATCTTGAAAATGCGAGAGACTCGAAAACAACGTTTCATTCGTGTGTCGAATATTAATTCGTCATCGTTCGCGATAGATTTTCGAAATCGTGATTTTTTTAACTTCATCATAAAATTCACGACGCTCTCTCTCTCTCTCTCTCTTGCTTTCCCGTGGATATCCTTGTTATATGAGCTCTCTCCATCGCTTTATTTACTTGCACTTTCTATTAACAATATCTATCGCGATTCAATACCCGAATTCAACGCCTTACTTTGATGCACTCCGTCTTTCACTTCTCGACGGGAACACTGTCAGTTCTCAGAGTTGCGGTAATGAACGGGAGGCAAAAGTGCGTTTCGTTTCATATACGGCGAGGGTCGCGACTGTAAGAATAGCCGAGTGAGCTCTTTTCTTTCCGCATACACGCAGATACTCGTGTAGCGAGCTGTAACGAAGGTCTCGAAAGAGTTGTCGGCGAGTTCAAAGTATCATCCCTCCGCGCGCGCGAGATCGTCGTCAAAGGGACGCGCGCGCGTGTCTGCTCCCCCGTTTGCGATTTTCGCTCGGCTGCCCGCCGCCGCCGCCGTCTCGTACATATTTTCGTATGTAGTTTCCGCATCCTTCGACCGGTTAATAATACGTATCTTCACAGTTTTTCCAGCGACTCCGTCACAGTCTGCGTCTCGTTCGGTCTGCTAATTGTACGGAGGGTTGCGAGAAAAATCCGGGGAAATATTTAAGGTCAGAGAATCAATGGAGTTGCGGTTAACCCTCGAAAAGTCCTTTTACAACTGTTTGCTACACTATGATTATTAGAAGGGCGCAACGATGTAATCAGTAGACGGTTACTTGTAGCACAATGCCTGCCGTCCAAATGCATCTCCGCGACGACGCCGCTTTGCGGTCCCACAGAAACGAAGTCCGCTGATTTCGTATTCCTCAATCAGCCGGAATCGACAATCGAGAGATATCGCGCAAGAGATCGCGAGAACGAAAGAAAGAGAGAGAGAGAGAGAAAAGCAGAGGTTTTAGCACAGAAGCGCGCCTCGGCGATGCGGGGCGCGCGTGTTTCCGCGACGACGCGACAGGGGGTTGCGCGGTCCACGACGGGGGCGCCGTTTCCGGAGCCTGTAATTTGAAATCTTCTCAGGAAGGTAGTCGGGCCCACGGCGCGCGTCGCGCAGGGGGCCCCGCGAGAGGGACGAGGGGAGAAGAAAGAATATGACCGAGGCACCCCATCCGCATGGCCGCAGAGCGCCTCCCTCCACATTCTCGCGCGACAATGCGGCAAACTCCCGAGAAATTCACCCTGCAATCACTCGACGAAGTCAAACGTTCTCAGGAAGCAACAATGGCGGGGGGCGTCGACCGCGTCGCCGGCACGACAATGAAGTCATTACAAAACGGGGCACGCGGGTTTCTCGCAAGGTAGCGCCAACGCGTACGTCCCTCTTCGCCCAAGGGTGGAAGCACTTAACGCGTCGCTTCGACGGCACCTTTCTCGTTGTCTCAGCAAAGACTTAACGCGCGTATCGTCGAAACTTGTACTCACGCGTGATAAGTATTCTCTAATCTTGTGAGGTATCATTTCATCTCTCTTATCCCGGAATCTGAACGACGAATCTCTCGTTCGTCCCCGCCTATCGATTTTTCCAGAGAAAGAGAAGAAAAAAAGTAGCGACGTCGAGGGGTTAACGTGCGCGGAAGGAGGCGGCGTGGCGGCGCTTTAATAAATTTCGCCGGGGTCGGCGATTTATTTTCGGCGGATATTGGAACGCGCGCGCGAATCGATCGCTGCAACAAATACGCACAGCGGCGATAGTAGTGCAGTAAAGCTCGTTATCGCATTATCTCGGACACCGGAGGTCCACTGGACCAAAGGGGAAGGAGGGGGCACGACCTATTCTATGGGGAACTCGCGTTTCACGCGGGGTCCCGGCGCGATCGGCTCCATTATGCCATGCGGAGCATATCGCCCCGTGTATCTACGTGCTCCGCTCTGCACGGACGGCGCCGATAACATTGACGTCGCGATAATTTTGTAATATCGTATCCGGTGTGTGTACATATATGCGTGTTTAAACATACATGTGCGTGCGTACGTGCACCGTGTGGGCGAGACGCAAACAGGATGCCGGACCGAACCTTATCGAATTTTCGGAATCGCGGTAAACCCGAAAAAAATATCATAATAGACAGAGGAGGAACGTTTCGCTTTCACAACTGCAACCCCATAATACGCTTCGGACAATTCCGTTATCGCACCGATGACTGCGATATCGAGTGAATGCTCGAAAGTAAAACGTGGTCAAGTTTAAATTTATGAATTCCCATTCATTACACAAGCGTTCCTCAAAATCGCGAATGGATCTTAACATTGTATGATTAACGCGGCTCGCGGTGTATCAGGCAATTGTCACGTTTTTTCATCCTCATGTCTATACATCGCAATGAGACACAGAGTACAGAGGTCAAATGGCAACCTCGCGAAGCGTGTGATTATTGGAAGGTGTGCACAGCAAGGAGGAAAAGTGTCCGAAACGATGGATATCGTGCGACGATTCATTCAGTGACGGCAACCCGATAAGGCGGCTTTTAAAGTCTTTCAAAAAGCAATACATCGCCCTGTCGACGCGACCGAAGGGCGAAGGGAGCTCTCAATAAATATCCTGCCGGATTCTGCCCGCACGTGACTCTCTTATCCTGCGATCTTAAATACTCGGCCGTGCGTGTCGATCATCCCGATCATCGCATTAACTCTCACAAATGACCCTGCCCGAGTTTCATATTTTATATCGTGCTGTTGACATGATGATCGAGAAAAGCATCCGTTATTTTTCTCGAACAGATCTTATCTTCCTATCTTTATGAATATTTTCACATAGCTTACAATCAATCTTTTTACTAATAAGATACGAGAACTAAAGGCCTGACTTGACAGCAATGAAAAAGGAATTAAAAAAAGAAATGACGAAATCTTATTCTTTTAACTTTTCGTGTGGATCTTGCTTTTATAGCATTTTAATCTAAGATTCAGATATTAAAATATATTTAACACACTGAAGCAACATGGAGCAATATGTGAGTAAAGAGCGAACTTCTGGGCGCGGATTTAAAAATGCATTAATGCGCGATCGCACGACGTTACTCTTCACTGATCCGCAATATTCACGAGCACGCGATATGACAACAAAACGAGAAAAGTCGTCGAAAATACATGGCGCAAAACTGCGGTGGGCAACGACAGTTTCCAAGATCTCTGGGGAACGCCGCGTTACAGACAGGCTACGCGAACGCCCGTGTTATGGGGTTGTCAAAGCACCGACAGGATGACATCTCTATTATCACGTACCGACCATAAAGCAGGACCGGCACGAGTTGGGTAGAGGGAACAAGGGAAAGAGAAAGAGAGAGAGAGAGAGGTATGTGAGCAGGAAGAGCGACGAAGAGGATCGGATGAAGAGAAGCGAGAGATTCCACGTGGAAACGCGTGCCACCGAGATAACGGATCTCCCCGTTGATAATCCTCCTTGGTGTCGCGCAGGACTACATATGGCCGAACCCCATGACTGTTAAATAGATCTCCGCGTTCGTAGTTGTTAAGGACGCACTTCGTTACACGGATTTGTCACCGGACTTGCGTTAATGCGTTTGCCTTTGATGACTCGAAATTCATCATTTTTTAAATGCACGTGATCACGAATCTCTCACGCGAAATTACTACAATTGAAATAGAAAAATAAGAATTCGTACGATATTTAGTATCATCTGGATATCTCATGTGAGAAATAATTGTAATTTTTCTAAGACAGAAAAAATTTGATCGATGAATTCTTGCAGTCGAGCAGTCTGTTTCTCATTGGAAGATAACGAGTTCAACATTACGCATGACATACACGAAAAGCGACATACTGGCGAAATCACAAGCGAGATAGAATAGGATCGTGCTCGAACGCATTCATTTGGGTCGCATTCGTCGAGAAGAGTGAATGGAAGCCACTTGAGAGGACGCGAGGGGTCGACTGAGATGCCTGAAAGCTTGCCGCGGCTTCCGGTCAGCCAGCACATAATTTCGTTACTTTGCACGAAATTGGATTAAGGGGTTCGTTAAGGGCGCATTAGAGCACGTTAACGCGCGCCACACGATGACCCCGATGGACCCTGAATTACATTGTACCGCTCGGTGAAATTTCAATGAACTACCACAACACGGCCACCCGCTGTGTCCCAGAAACGGTCGCGCGTTTTTCCGCGCGTTCCTCCGAACTTTGACGGCTGTTTACCTCGGGTACACCGTTATATTCGTTATATTCGTTCGAGTGCCTTTCACGACAACGGTCGGATTTACTCGAAACGAGATTTTCTGCATTACGATCGAAAGCTGCCGAATCATCTGTGCACCTTAGTCATTTTATGTTTAGTTCCTATCCAGTTTCAGAATAAGAATGTACGCTGCGCTGAAAAATTCGACGTCACGTCTTTTGTAAGTAAAAATGACGTTCGACAGTCGTAAGATTTAGCCATTCTAATTTCATTTTCCCACAAACGTTTTTTTATTAATTGTATTATATTTTGTTAATTTAATTTTAACAAAGTGCGTACTCTCTTTCATCTTTCACTTGTACCTCTTATTTTATAATATAGGAAAAATATCAATTATAATCATACACAGCCTTGTAACGAATTCCGACTGTACTAATATCTTTCTATCAAATTTTAAATTATCGTCCGATTAATCTGTGGACGAAGACGAGTATTCTCCGTCTCCGGAATAACCTTCCGATTCATATCGGGGCGCGACAATGTCGCAGCAAGCGATCACCGTCAACGAAGAAGTCACAATGAGAAAAGAGAATGCATGAGTACTCACCGGTTACAGTAGCCATGCTCGTTGTACGTAGGGCCTCCACATGCAAAAGAAAGCGGTGGTAGTCCTTCGTCCTTCATCCTTCGTAGTTCGCCGACCGGATCGTCGCCGCGGGACACACACCGTAGATGAACGCCAGATAAACGCCAGGCTACGGGCCACGGCCTCTTAATTATAAAGCTCACCGGCGATAATTGTCGTGTAGTTGGGCCAACATTGTGACGGCATGTTTTCCCGCCACGCCCAGCTCGCTGTTCGCCGCAGCAGGCAAGCTCATTCATCGTGTTTGCGCCCGTGGGACTTGACGAGTCTCCTTTCTCTCTCTTCTTGTGTCCTTATTAAGCACAACGAGACCCAGCAAGATCGCGTATCGTGATCTTCGTACCGATGAATTGCGAAGTTTACGTGGAAATGTGGACGCAAAAGGATCGACTGTCATTTTGGGGAGAGAGGGATGAGAAGTCCGATAATCTGTAACATGAAAATAAAATAAAAGTTAGATCGATAACCGAGAAGATAAATATGTTTTTCTTTTTCTGATAATTAGAAAAACGACCGTGAATAGCGAAATTGCAGGCTATGACGAAATGAAGTGACACGTTAGCTTTTCAATCTATAGGCCGATCGATACCGGAGTAATTTTAAAATCGACCGCTTTATTTCGGCGCGAGCAAGCCAAAGGGAGAAGCAAAATGAGGGAAAGAGAAAAAACGGCGCAGTGCCATTCCTGTAGGAAACTCGATAGCCAAAATATTGAATTTCCGCAGAAAGGAGAGAGGATGGACATCGTTCCCCTCCCGAGAACTGCGAGAAATCGAGCAACAAAAAAGAGGGTGGCTTTCTCGCGCGTCACCTTTTCTTCCTTTCCCTTCGCGTTTCTTATAATGCAACCCTCCTACCCAGACCTTTCGCTGTTCCCTGTCGCGACGGCGAGACCTCCCTTCGCACGGGAGATCCCGCGGCGACGGCCGATTCTAATCGATCTTTTGATTCCTCGTCGTTTTAACTCTGCCCCGCGGGCATCCCTTAACGAAGACGTCGTTAACGCCCTTTTCCCGTCGGTTTAACATTTTTTAGGGCGAATCCTGTGCTTTTTTTCCTTCCACGTTATCGCCGCCGTTACCGCCGGTGGGAATCCCGGCAATTTCAGCCGCGCGAGAAATGCCTCGGTTAAATGCCCCGTCCGTGAAAGAAATAAGCGTTTATTTCGACAATTTTGTATTTACGGCCCCTCGAAAATTCCGCGCTCAGCTCGCAGACTTTAAAGGAGACGACTGACTTTCCTCGTGAAAATCGCGAAAAAAAACTCAATCTCATTTCGTAGCACCGAGGAATTTTACAAAGTAAGTAATGTGCATAAATTGCACATGTGTTAGCGAAAAATGCAATAAAAACAATGAGTTTTCGATAAGCACGGGAGAAAATTTGGCACGCTCGCTAAGACTTGGACGAGGTTCGCGAATGCGGAATTTCAGATGTCGGATGAAGCAGTTGGTCATCTTACGTAGATGTTTTTACGGGCATCCGATGCGCGGGGTTATCGACGCGTCGAGCGCAATATTCGATTTCCCGGGACAGGATATCGTCGACGACGATGGTTTTCGCTTGCCCCATCGACGACGGGGGCTGCAAGTAATTTCGAGTGATTTCAATTTCAATTTAACCCCTCAAGCCGATTTCGCCGGTTCTCCATTACTCTATTTCGAGGATCGTCCGACAGAGACGTAATTATCCGATATTGTTGACGGCAACGAAGACCCCATTACGAATTCTGCCGTGCGCGACTAATTCCGCGAGTACGTCCGCGAGTTCGATTTTCGTTCATAATTTTATTACGTGCACGACGTCAAGGAGTCCGTGGCACTGTTGCGATTATAGACGTGCAGTAATACCGTGACTTACGAAAATAAGTCATAATTCGCTCCTTAAAGGTGATTGCACAAAATCTATCGCATCGCGATGAAAATATCAGCGTAAAATGACGAATATTAATGTGAACAACGTTGAGACAATCAATTACAATAGTTTAGGTACAAATATTTAGAGAATATACAAACGTAAACATGTTCCAATCGGCATGTTTACATAGTCTACACGTTATTTACATTTTATGTACACAGTGTCTCAAATATTACAGATACTACTACGTTAATAATATATGTAACTGCTTTTGAAGCAATAATAACGTTAAATTATTTAATCAAGGTGTCTTATCTTATAATCGATTTTTCTGCCTTTGTCGATAATCCAAGAACAACTGACTGTACCGACTTTAATATCTTGTTAAGATGTTCAACGTTGAGAATATACGCGTCGGAAAGCATCTTTGTCTCGCGACGCCGAGCTTACCTCGAGATCATTTCCGGATTTTTTTACACTAATAACTGTACGCTTACATTTTCTTTCTCGTCGCTACTTATGCTTTAATCACGATACGGTGGATCAAATAACGCGGCCGTACCGGGAACACATATTTCCTCGGGATTTATTCAAGATCCTTGACAAATACGGAGTGCAAAAAATTGCGTTTGTCGAGGGGAGTGGAGAGATTCACGAGAAAGAAGGAGAGCAAACGTTCCCGCCTGCGCCGGTAAAACCCCCGAAAGAAGGGTGCAGCCAAGAGGGGGTGCGCGGAAACTGCACGGGGGTGGAGGTGGAAGATCCTCGGGTAAATTTTCGGCGACAGGGGTTTGGACGGGGGCGGCGAAGTGGGATGGTGGGAAAGGATGAGGAACGACAATAACTTCTCGGCTCGGCGTACAATTTGATTTTATGCAACGCTTGGCACGCCTCTTAGCGCGAGATATCCTTATAACGTTTAACTAGATTGTTATGATTGTTGTCCCCGGCACCGTTTCTCTTCTCTCTCTCTCTCTCTCTTTTCATTCCACCTTCGAGAGATTCGCCCCGACGTGCACACGAGCACCGAGATGGTGTGTACGGGTACATAGAGAGAGAGAGAGAGAGAGAGAGAGAGAGAGAGAGAGAGAGAGAGAGGCACGCACAGACAACGCGCCGACGACGAAAACCCGTGAACGCGAATTCCCAACACTAAGCTCCCGTTCCGCCCTCCTTGTCGCCGGTGTGCATATCTTCGTGCCGCGCGCGAATCCGCGTATCGTTTCTGTCTCGCGAGAAATACTGCCGCATTGCAGCTGTTAATGGAATATAATCGAGAGCCTCGTGCGCCGAGAATCGGGGCAGTCCCTGAAATTATCCGCGAAATCATCCATGTACAAGAGGAAGTTCTCGAACAAATACCAAATACATTGCTACGAATTCGAAATATCGCGCATTGCTCGCTTAAATTTAACTTTTATCTCACACCGAAGCTCATCCCTCGGGGTAACCTTCGACCCGTAACGCTTGGTAGTCGATAGACCGTTCTTCGGAGTCTCTTCAAGTCTCTGGGGCTAAAAGAGAGAAAAGAAGCAAGATAGCTCGCACAGCGCGAGATACCCGCGAGATATCGTTACCGAGGATGTGCTCCGGGATAGAGACCTGAATTTCGGATCGAAGGATTCCCCCAAGCTCGACTCGCCGGGACTTAATCCGCGAGTTCGAACTACTTATTCTCGCGCGTACGTTCCCGTACGAAGGTAGATCGGCGAATCCACCGGCAACGTATGATATTCATATTCTCGACGGAGTCTGCCCCGGGGAGGCGGCTGGCGAAGGACGAAGACAGAAGGGACGATCGGGGTGGCGAAGGGTGTAGGGAGAGGGCGAGTAGCAGAGGCTGGCTGGCTGGCTGGCTGGTGGTTGGCAGAGCGTCGAAGGCAGTGGTGCAGACCAGTGGCCCGATGGAGGTAACCCTGGTATTCTAACCCTATAGCCAAGAGGGTCGCCGCTGCTGCTGCTGCTGCTGGTGCCGGCGGTGCTGCTGGTGCACATAGCGGCGAAGAATGGTGATAACACGAAGGCGGCGGAGGCGCGCACGAGCGAGGGGGGATGAAAATGACGGCGACGGCGGCGGCGGCGGTGATGGCGGGGGCGCGGATACCACTCTGGATATTTCTTATCCCAGCGCACGTAACCCTCTAACAAGCTAGCAAAGTTTACCAATAAATTGTATGACGGCGAGCGTCGGCGATGGGGAGGAAGCCACCGGAATATCGTATCGCCGCGCTAGGTAGTGGCGGCGGCGGTGGTGGTAGTGGTGTTGGCTCGCTTTTGTGTTACCACCCGCCTCCACTCTTTTTTTCTTCCCTTATTCCGTTCTATCCGCTTCTTACCGACGAACCAGTCGTCTCGTCCCGACGAAATATGTTTTTCGAAAATCATGAGCATCGGTGGACGCCCGGAAACTGGCAGCTTCCGAGTTTGCACGCCGATCTCACGTCCGGAGAGAGGTTCCGCTTCGTTAACGTTACATCGAGGCGCGGGGAAACGTTTCTCGATGGAAACTCGCGAATAAATATTAGTATCCGGAAAACGCTCCGAGATAAAAAGAATATTGTGTTTATTTAATTTTGTTTCTGTAACTTTTTGCCTTTAAATAGCAATGTTCTAAGCAGTTACTTAATCGCTAATAGAACGCGTTTAGAATCGCATGCCTCTTGTCGTACGGAACCAATATGATTTTTCATACATCCCTCTCAGCACCCGACGAAGCGCCAAATGTCGGTGCGTAACGCCGAAGAGAGAGAGAATGGTAATGGAAAGGCAGAAGGGAAAAAGAGTGGGACAGACGAACGATTATAACCGAATGCCATTTTGGAGACATAATGCAGTGCGCGAGCGAGTGAGCGAGCGTATTTTATAATGGAGTCACATCGGTTACACAATCACAATACTAATTCGACATAATGGCTACCTACGTTCCTCCCGATGGGACCGAAAACGCGCGAGCGCGTGGCCGACACTATGCTTTAGGAGGCCTCCAGTCGCGATATAACGGTTCTTTTCCGAAAGAGAAATTGGGCGCGATTCAAAAAAATTGTGAAATTGTCTTGTCTCATCGTGGACTGACGATGCAAATTCGATGACTGAAAATCGAAGAGAAATGTGGTTGGTGGCCTCTAATGAGTAAGAAGAAATCGCGAGATCACATGTAGCCAGCTCCGAATTTTCCGCATGATTTGCGACAATTTCTCAAATCTCGAAGCCTCGATTCTCATAGTCGATTGTGGGATTTTATCGTGTCGCGAACGCGGCACGCCGTCCTAGTGTCTGAGAAAAAGAAAAAAGTGACGAAGTGCATGGGAAAGCACTTGATATACCGCGTGTATCAGGGAGAGATTGCACATTTTCTCGAAATGATGGATGTTATGTGTCACACACTGAGAGAAATATTAATTATAAAGACATTTTAGAATATAATTACAGAATTCTTTAATGAGAAAAATTGATAACGCATTAATCTGGTCAGAATTGGCGACAGAAGTCGACGTAAAAATAAATTTTGTTTTCCATTGAACTCTCGAAGATTTCGAGATTAGATTTTGCATAATTTAAGATTTGATTCGAAATATTTGATATAATAAATTACTAAGTTGAGACACGACATGTGTCTCATGCATTTTCTGTCGTGAAAAAAATTCAGTTCCAAATCCGCCTGAGAAATGATCGAGAATGCGCAATTTCTGATACATCCTGTACATGCATGCATCTGGGTTGATCGGAAGCGATCTATTCATCTCGAAATATCTCTCGGTGGAAAGGTCGCGGTGAACGCACGCTTTGAATGTTGTCCATTCCTTTCCGCCATTCTCATATATTTGCTCTTCTGACCGAGCAACCTCCGCCGCTCGGATTTACCGAAGTTCTCCGATTGCCAGGACGAAATCGCTCGATCGGATAATTTTAATCCAATATGCCTGCCTCACGACATTCATCTCTTAATCTATTTATACACATAACTTCGGGGGATACAAATTTATCTCGGGTTTCCTACCGACGATACGCTCCATTGTTCACGTCGTCACATTTTTCACGAATATTACATTGCGTTACCGATACCTACGGTATAGCGTAGTTACTCTATAAAATTTAGGCGTCCCCGTTTACCCTCATTACATGCTAGGAAGCCCGCAAAAATGAGCAATTACCGCTTTTGAATCGGGAAGAAAGTGCCTTTATGAAGTATTCAGGCCGACGCACGCTTTGTTGGTTATTACGCAATGGTCAGTCGGCAAAAGAATGCGATACTAATAACGCCATATTTTGTTTCCGGAAGAGAGAGCAGAGATAGAAAGAATACGAGAAAGAAAGAAGCCAGGGAAAGGAGGAGAGAGAGAGAGAGAAAACTTCACTCGGACCAGAGGAGACACGAGGTGACTGGAGAAGGTTTAAGCGTTTCTTCTCCGGTCTCTCTTCGTGTGCAATCGATTCTTCCGCCATATCGCACGGACCACTTCAGGGGGGCAAGAAGGCACGCGTTAACGCCACCACACCGATGACAGCCAGTCGGAAAAAAACTTCGCCCCCGGCCTCAGCCAGCTATCCGCCCTTCGCGCGTTTCTTCTCCTCTCGATACTTCTTTCTTCCTCGGGCCACCCGCGGTTTCTCTACTACAATATTTACGGGCTTGCAAACCGACGAGCGATTTTCACTTAAGCCGATTCGCCTCGTCGACGATTCGAGATATACCTATACACGCTCGTGCACACTTTGTTTCGCCCTCGAATGCCGGCGTGGTGCAACGCGATGCGATACGACGCGATGAGACGCGACACGATGCGATGGGACGTACGACGCGTCGCAGCAGAGCAAACGAGGGAGAAAGTTGCAACATCCTGCATCAACCTGCTGCAGGGGAGCTGTCAGTCCGCTCGATTAATGTCTTTCCCGCGGACTGTGCCTTCTTTCTCTCTCGCCCTCAGACACGTGTAAAGCAAAAGTGTTTTCCGATGTAAATTTCTTTTTTATTCGATTGTTTCGTCGAGAGACTATAGAAATTTAAATAGCAAATTTCCATACTCAAATGTATGAGTCGAATTGAGCACAGCGCATGTTTTTCGTAAAATACCTGGAAAATACGTTATTTTTTTACACGTGCTGTATTTTAGTACGATTTTGTACTAATAATATAATAAATAATATGAGTAGTAAACGAGCAATAATATCGAGCGCGTTTATTTCAATTATATATCGTTGTACGTTGTAGATTTTTCGCTAATGTATGCTATAAGATCAAAATTTTGCTCGTTAGCAAATTGTCAATGTCACTTAGGCGGAGGGGTTCAGGCAAAACCTATATTTAGCCCCGGTTTCGTAGGGTTTTCAAAAATGGGCAAAGGGCAGACCGTGCGCGCTTCAGAGGCAACGGGTGCGGCTCGCATTAGCGCCAACGAGTCAGAAAACTCCCCTGCGGCTCGCGTCGCTACAATATTTATGGGGTTGCTCGCGCGAGCGAGCGATTCTCGTTCGCGCGAGTTCGCCTCGTTGGGCGCTCAAGGTCCTAACGAGTCTTAACGCGTGTGCGGGATGAGCTCAGGACGAGCGCGAAAAATTAATGAGCGTCGACCAGTACCGGAGGGCCTGAAATTGTGCATTTTTGAAGAATACCACGTCGCCAAAAGTATACCTTATATTCGCACCTTATATTCCACAAAATGTCTCGCTATCATGAATAATTTCGAGAAGCGGGAAGATAAAAGATTTTTTGACTTCTAATAATTTTATTGTTATCACCTATTCATTTGAAGACTTCAGTTATCCTGCACGGTCCTATAAGTTTTTAATCAAAGATTTATTTTTCGCGGGGATAATTTTCATGTGTCTTCAGCATCTCGAAATCCGGAGGAAATTACACCGATTTTGTTCCTCTCCGATTTAACGCGATTTAAACGGATCGGCTCGCTTTTTGTTTCGCGTCGCTCTTATTTTTATCTCACTAGTCCTGAATCAGTTTCTTTTTTCAACTTAAGAGAGAAAGAGCAGCGCGGAATGAGCGTTACCGAGGGTGGAGGAAAACCCATCCCCGTCGATCCCTCTTCATCGACGCCGAAGGATCTTCCTTCTGTCGTGAATCGGCGGCGCTCGACAGAATCGGGAAAATCGTGAAAACGGGCGAGTCTTGCGACTAATCAGCCGACCGTCGGTTTACGCCTTCGTTCTCTCCGCCAACGCCGTCCTCGTCTTCCCTGACGCCGTCGTCACCGTCGCCGTCGTCACGCTCATTCTCAGCCGCCGTCTTCTCTCTCTCAAGAGAAGACGAGAGTGTAAAAGACGGCCGAGTTTTTCTTTTTTTCCCCCCTCCATTTTTTCACCCTCCGTCGCTCGCAATCACGTCGAAGTGTCGCCTTCGACGAAGGGTGTAAGTACCGGTCCCGAACGAGTAAGTTCAAAGAGCCGGAACCGGAAACGGTTCCCTCGGATTTTTACCGAATTCGCCGTCCTGACTCTCGTAAATCGAATCCTCGCGCCTTCGCGCGTGGATCGAAGAGTCGACGTAATAACCCGGTCCGAATGCGAAAACCGTGAAGAATCGCGGTGGCCCGATTGACGAATGACCGAGAGTCCGACAGTACGACGGACGCGAATTGTCAACGAATCATCACGAACGTTCCGAGTACACCATTGCGTGTCAGTTCGGCTCGCAGCTGTCTAAATTTGCATTGCTGACCTTATCGACTCGCATCGACGATCTACGCTAATTGATCTCCGAGTTACGCGCGTAACAAACGTGCGTGGCGTGTGTGAAATACGAAAGGGTAGGATTTCGTTGGCGATATACGGTATCACCGGAGGTAATATGCTACATGAAGCCACCTTAAGTATCTCCCGCCTCGCCTTGCCCTGAAACGATACTTATCTCCCGAATAAACACGCACCCCATTATTACCTTCGTGTCGTCTCGAGGCTATTTCGCGAATAAACAACAATAATCACCCGCGGAGATCTCGCCTCTCGATCATCGTTCACGGAGGAAGTGCGCGCGGATGATTTCCGTCATCTTCACCGGCTGTCCGCGTACGAATAAATAAATAAGCGCCGAGAGTGCAGGTCGGCGCATACATCCGGTGGGTGGACGCCAAGGGGGAGGAAAGAGGGGCGACAGGGAGAGGGGTGGCGAAAAGTCGTTCGACGCGTAGGGTAAATAAAGTTTTAAATTTCCGCAGCCCCCGGCACCGCCGGCGGCCGCTGCTCCCATCGTCTCCGACCAGCGCTTCGGCCGGCGGCGCCTCCACTATCTGCATAATATATCTCTAATGTGGCGGAGGGAAAAGAGGGTGGCAAAACTTGCCTCCGCGCTCCTTCGCCCGGTATAATGTAAGGCGAACTTCGCAGAGGGATGGGACAGCGCCGGCAGGACGAGAGGTTGGGGACCCGGGAGGAGAAGAACTCGCTGGCTGGCTGGGCTGGCTCGGGGAGAGGTGGTTTCTGGTGAGATCCCGCGCGCGCACCGCGCTTAAATAACGCGAGTTTGGATTTATAGTAATACTTTTATGAAATAATGTTAGTGGCGGATATTAAGGCAGACACTGGGAGAGCGTCGCTGGCTAAACGCCATCCGGGAGAACGGCGCGTCCCACTCGCCTTCTACCGCTACCGTCCACCACCTCGGGAACTCCTTACCCTCGGTTTTCCTTCTGGCGCGCCTCGTGGAGAAATTCTCAACGGATTTTTCCGTATCGGCGGCCTCTATATTGATTTCTCGGACACTCACGCGAAAGGAGCGATTCGTTGTGCGATTGATAAATCACCATTTATGCTCTTTCGACGGAACTTTCTCGTCTTGAAAGCAAGTGTGAATCGCGACAGTGTCCGAGAATTCGAGAACTTTCACATTTTCGGAATCCCGCATATAGTGATGTACGAACATCATCTTAAAGGTCGAAGTAATGAGGATTTATGATGGTAAATCTTTCGCAACAATCGAGTCTTATGATACACAAGTCGCGTAAAAACCAACATCTTCTTTATCATGTTCACTCGGTTCTCCGAATATGAACCTATCGCAAATACCCGACGAAAAAATCTCGGAACCTCGCGCTCCTCATCTCCGAACGGCACAATTCGAATATAAAATGTGGCACCGGGTTTCCGGGATGTTCTTGCGGTCCCGCGGGAAGAACGGAGAGACGACGCTGTGGTCCGTGCGGGACGCAGCGTGTCAGGGGGAGAATCGCGTAAAATTCGCTGGCGAATGCTCTTTAATTAGCACGCCGCACTCGCGGAACGACGACGAAGAAGGCGGAGAAGGCGCCGGAGACGCCCGACACAGGGAAAGAGAGAGAAAGAAAGAGAGAGAAACAGAAAAGGCGGGAGAGAGAACGAGAGGAGAGCAACTTAAATAATTATCGTTTCGAAGCGCACAGAGCGGCGCGGCGCGAGCTGAGGCCGCATCTGTTTCTGATTATTAATTAATATCAACCAACCCGGGGAGGAGAGGATGGTAGAGAGGGAGGAGGGCGCGTTCGCATGAGCGAACTCGTTGCTCGCTCGCGTACGCAGCCTCGCGCGCACACGTACGCACAGGTACGTACAGCAACACACGCGCGGCGAACGCGCGTGTCGCTCGCAGGGATAAAGAGAGCATACGCGCACGGCTAGAAAGCGCGCGCGAGAGAGGGTGCGGGTATATTCATATGTTGCGCAGAAATGAACAGAACGGGCTCGGCGGGCATTAAAATTAATGAAACGGACGGAACACGCGCGTTTTAACGAAAATGTATGTGGGCGATCAGGCGGAAGAGAGCGTTCGCTCGCTCTCTCTCTCCCTCTATCTTCCTCTTTTCTCTCTTCCCCTCATCTCTTCTCTTTCTCTCTCTCTCTCTATGCTCTTTCTCGAAAATGGGGAACGCGCAAACGCTCCTGGGCTCGCGAATACGCGCCGCGTTTTGTGTCTTTCCCCGCGCGTGTCCACCGCCTCTGTTTTTTGCTGTTGTCTCGTATACGTGGATGTTACATCGGAAATTCGACCGTCAACCCATCAAAGTTGTCTATCGAGGCGGGTATCTCTCAGTCGACAACTATCTTTAAATCGGACGAGACTTTATAATGAGAAACTCGATGAGAGAAAAACGTGTAGCTAAAGAAAGTAAACAAATACAACAAAATCGCGAAGTGAATTCTCTCAGATTCTTTTTAATTTTTGCTTGTTTTTCGAGCTGGATAAATTTTACTTAAAATACAGATAGATTTTTATACGACAATAACTTCGCGAAATGTCATCGATCGTTAAAATTAATCGAGGCATAAGATGTTGCAATATATTCACGTCGATATCAAATAATTTTTACTTCTCGAAATTCATATTTAATCAATGATTTTTAATTATTAAAAAATTTAATTCGTAGCAATAATTAAATTAATTAATCCGACTAATATTGATATTTTAATAGAACTAATAAATTTAATTCTTGGCTTCTCATTATTTAAAAAAATTGTTTTTTTTGTTCTTTAATATTCGTGATCGAAAGGTCATGTCCAACGATTTCAAAAAATAAATACATTAAAAATATATTCATTGATATTATAAGAATTGTTCAGAAGAAACATACAGCAGCGATAAATGCAGGTTTACTCAAGATCGATAGGGTGCTTATTTAGTTCTATCCTTACCTTACCGAGAACGAGAACGAAATCTTCTTTCACGTCCTTCGTCGTCATGGTAAATTCGCGAGACCGATACAGTCGACGAAGAGGCAGCGGAGAGAGATAGACGGTTTCTTAATTAAGAAACTTGACTCAGCTGTGGTTGGGGAGTCACGGAAGTATCGAAGCGGTGACAACGTGACGTTCTGCAAGAATATAAATTCCTCTATTATCCAGTGATTAGTTCTTAAAAGGATGCACATTGCTTGTACGACAACCAACCCTTCCGACATTATTCTCGGAATTGTACTTAACAGTTATTCCTAGTAGCTGTTTACACATATTCTACTGTTTTTTTAAGAGTAATTTCTTTTTCACTTCTGTAATATTATGCCAAGAGAGGTTATGTTATTAACAACTTTTTTATGTTCGATACATAGACACAAATAAGACTCAAATATAATCTTTTCAGTTAAAGTTGATCTATACCAAAACTCGTCAACGTTTCGTTATTCATTCGATTCGCAAAGTAATGTACGCGCTTTTGTTTTTAATATAAAATATGTTCTCCCTAATTATATCTCTCTTTATCTCTCATCCTCTCTCTCTCTCCTTTCTTTGTCGAGAACTTTTCGTTGAGGAAAGCAATTCTAAGCACGTTAACACGTAACACCTATCTATGGAATCTTTTTATTTACTTCAAGAATAAGTGAATTAATCGATATATATTATACTTACAAACATAGAACATCTATCTTCAGTCTAGATTTTTCGGAGAATCAAACTGCGATACCGGAACCGAAAACTCACGATGAGAAAATGGAGGGCCAAATGTCGTGATTCGAACTTCCTGTGTTACCGACGAATATTGCGGTTCGAAATTGTACCACTGCTGCCATCTCTGGATCGTTCTGTTAAAACAAATGGCCCGTATATAAATGTTTGATTACACATCGTAGAACACGTGCTTTGTACCTGTATGGTACACAGAGGAGGAATCGTTCACAATATCGTGAGATAATAACTTTTTTATAAAAGAACTACAGAGTGAAACAAAATGCAACACGACGACGTAAGCTTAAAATCAAGATAAAATTCATAATATTTTAAGCATTAACGATAATCTCTTAATCTTAACCTAATTCCGCAGGTTGTGTGGAGTGTTATTAATAAATCATTTTGTTCCTTTAAAGTAAAGTAAGTTCTCATTTCTCAGGAATTCCTAAGTAATAATTGGATTATAAAATAACCTTGACTATAAGTTCATTGCTATAATGTTGTAATGTCTGCTTTTCAGTACAAAAACCCAGAGGTTTTGTAGGAATGAATACAATCTTACAGGATTATGCAGTAGAGCAGCATGCCCTCTTGCAAACAGTCAATATGCTACAATTAGAGAGGAGAATGGTATCATTTATCTGTATATGAGAACAGCAGAAAGGTAACTACAAAGTAATTCTTGTCCTAATATGTAAAAAATATTTTTATACATAATGCAATAACTTCTTTGTCAGAATACATACACCGAAAAATATGTGGGAAAAAGTCAAGCTATCCAGGAACTTTGAAAAAGCAATACAACAAATTAACGAAAATCTGCTCTATTGGCCTAGTTTTATAAAAGCAAAATGTAAGCAGAGATTTGTCAAAATTACACAATATCTTATCCGTATGAGAAAGCTTAGATTAAGGCGGCAGAAGAAAATTGTACCTCTTCAGAGAAAGATCGAGAGAAGAGAGAGACGTAGGGAAGAAAAGGCTCTAATTGCTGCTAGACTGGAAACTTCAATTGAAAAGCGACTCATGGAAAGATTAAAGCAAGGAACGGTAATAACATATCTATCGTATATGTAATCGTAATATTTGTACTTATACTTTCAAGGTATAATCATTTTAATGCATTTCAGTATAATGATATATACAACTTCCCACAAAGAGTATTTGACAAAGCTGTAGAGTCTGTTGAAATTGATGGTGAAAGCGAGGCAGAAAGTGAGCAGGAAGAAGAGCGAGAGAAAGAAATTGAAAAAGAAGTAGAAATAGAATTGGAAGCAGATGAACAGGAAACTGAACAAAATGCTCCTCGGTATGTTGAAGCTGATAGTGATGATGAAGATGACGATGATTTTGATATTGAAGAGGTCTCTATGGTAAGTGAAAAAGAAAATTGTTCAACAAAGAATAACTCATTTACAGAGATTTTGATAGATTATTATCTGTTGCTTAGGATGAAGATAGCGACTCTGGACGAAAGGAAGAAATTGAATTATCGGATAGCTTCGAATCTGAAGCAAGCGATATTGAGGTAAGAATTAATTAGTTCGAGAGATAGAATTGCTATTCTATATTCCAATATAAATCGTCAATATCTCATTATATAGGACTTGATACCATCTACAAGTAAAAACGCAAAAATGCCGAAAGTCAAGAAAGGAAAAGTACAGAAGAAAAAGCAACCAAAAGTGGAGATCGAATATGAAATGGAAGAAGATCGTCAAAAAGAACGTGTATATCAAATTCATAGTAAATAAATATTGGAATTATGTACCATGCAGAAATGATCAAATTATATGTATTATACATATATATTGTAACCCGATATTTTCCTTATACATCATTGAAACCATTTCAACTAATGGTAATAAATCAAACGGCATTTCCACATAAGTTCATGTATTTTAAATTATTAACACAAGAGAAGTTTGCTCTCGTACTTGATGCGTTCAAAAGTTCCGCTAAAAGCATCAAACGGGAGAGGCGGGAGAAAAGTGTCAGTGTGGGGAGCGCGGTCGGTGTATATACACGACGTTGTGTACATCAAAGAGAGGAGTCGGAACGTTTGTGGCGGACGAGACGATTATTGTAACGCGAAAGAAGAGGTAAATTGTATGATCTTTTGTTTCGTCGATATGACTCGACGGTAATTTCTGTCGTTCCTTGTCCGGCATTGTGATTCATCGCGATCGCGATTCATCAGCGGGCGTCAGCCTGCAGTGCCTCGGCATTGCGCATTCCTCTAATCGTTGTTACTTTTGACAGTTGCGCACGTTGACATTTCCTCATCGCGACCCATCGAGAGACGCTCCGATAACGCGAACATTTGGAACAGTGGACATATGGGAAATCGTCCACGGTAAAATCTCAAGAGCAGTCACAACCGCAGTCGCGATTTCGCCCTTTTGCTCGCTATTTATAGAGGAAGTAGGTTATTTGCAAAATCAATCGTGAAAATAATCGGTAACCTATTGTCATAATACAATACGAATGCAATGACCATTGAATAATTAACATGTAGTATATGTGGTAGGAATTAATTCGCACATTCGTAAAAAAGCACGCGCGCGCATGCACACACACACACACACAAAAATGTATATATATATAACGCTACATATTATATAATTTAATTCTATACTCTAAACGTTTGCTGTATCGATAGATAGTTTGGAAAAAACACGCTTGTGTTACGATTTACTGCGATTTTGTATATATTCATGTGATTGATATTTTCATCAGGCAATTTATAAAGTGACAAGAAAGAGGCGGTGCTTGATTATCAATGCTGTTGCATGAATTTATTTCTATCAAGGATGTTTTACTTTGTAGAATATATCATCTCTCTTATAATTAGATCGTATATTCTTGTAACATATATTGATTCCTAAAGAAAAGAGCTTGTCAATGTAATTTCATTAAGCAATTTAAAGATATTGTTTGGAAGCATGAGTGAATACTAATCTGTGATTTCTTTGTATCAGGATTATTATGGCACATAGAGTAATACCAAAGATGATCAAGTGATTCTAAAGAAGAATATGATGTATCTACATCGCACAAGAGTCTGACTCAGCTCAGCCCTGAGTCACATGTTGTTGCTTTGCGCACAAATGCCAGAATGTTAGACAGTGCAGCTAACATGGAACTGAATAATGTGGGAAGTAACAAAAGTTCCGTATATCTCGCACTATCATTTAGGAAACTGTGTTTGGCAACAGTTGGCTTACCACTGGTATCGCTATTGTTCTGTTTTGTCACAGCTTATATATTCCAACAAGATGATATTCATGAAACTCATTGTAGGGTAAGTAGAGCTGTTATATTCTGTGTAAATAATGAGTAAACTATGATCGTAATAATGATACTCATATATATGCATTTATTGCAGGTCTACAATATCCTTCCATCGATCTCAGCTATTACTGGTGTGTCCCCTCAGAGATATCTATGGCGTGTTAGCATAGCGTTACATATTGGACCTAGACTGGTGATAGCCAGTGTTTATCACTCTTATTATTACAACATACTTAAAAGCATTGAAGATGTGCCTCTAAAAATTATGGGGAGTAGACTCCTAAATTTATGTTACTGGCTAAACATTGCCGAGGTGGCAGCTTTGTGTGGTGTAACATATGTTTCTAACAGGGAGAATTACTGTAAGTGATTCCGCAATTTTACACAAATCTGTCGTTCATGTTATTTACGTATTGTGCTCAAGTATATACAAAATGTTCGCAAAAGCGACGTGTTGGTTAAAGGATGCGAAATCTTTTTCAGCGGTGCACGAAAAAATTTTCATAGTGTTCATGATTAGTTCGCTCATGTATATGCTGACCGCTGTAAGATTGGGTCGCCTAATAACTCCAAATGCACAAAGTCTTCAGTACAAACAGGCGCTCTTTATGATGAGTCTTGTCAGTACAATCGGTCTTATTATCTTCTTCTTGAAACATCGACTGCTATGTCACGACTTGGGTAAGGGAAAGAAATGTAATTATGTACAAACAAGATACGTAGAGAAAAATAATAACATTTGTTACAATTTCGAACAGCATTTAGTTGGTTTTCGCTGTGCGAATATGTGATAGCTTTCGCGAACATGGGGTTTCACGTCACCGTGGTTCTGGACTTTCCGAAGGAGCAACTGGTCGTAGGTCATGGTTTACCCGCCACAAAGGCAGATTAACCCTTTATGATAATTCATTATTTTCATCGCCATACTGAAGTGCCTATTGCCTCTATATGGAAGTGCTACAAATCCCGATTCTCGAGAGGTAAAAATTTGGCACAACATGCGACATTATGCAATTTTATGATTGCTTCCTTTTTGTGATATTTACAAAATTGCATTTATTATCGAAAATTATCATCTTGATTTGCTTCTGCCGAATACTCTCGGCATATTTTTAATTTTGACTTTTATCTCCACTCTCTCGCGCTATCGATCACACAACGCCCGACAAGTATTCTCCCGAATGTATTGGGATTTGATCTGAAAATGAAAAATAAGTAGGGGAATCTCTAGCGCTTCCAGAGTGCGGCACTGGTTACTTTCCAAACGGTGAAATACGTAACGGCCTTTTAATATCGATTAGTAATAGATGAGTATATGATTATGATGTAGTGAACATGATAGTTAAGCAACTATCCTACGTACGAACGGCATTTTTAACGTTGTCGTAAATGGAATATTATTACTTCTACGATACGTGAGATTACTTGTATAAAGAACTTTTAAACCTTCTTTTATAGGAACTTTTGCAAAGTGAGAATTCTAGTCGAATGTATGAATTCTAGTCGCAATGTCTTTTATCTGCGCTTTACTCTTTTACTTTATATTATAGGTTGACATATGAATTATTATAGACTGTAGAATGCATTTACGTCAGATGGACTTCGCGAAATGGATTTGAGGGAATTGCACGTTCATAAAATGAACGTGTTGAGTGACATTCTGTACAGTTGCGTCTTGTTGGCAATTCTTACGGTAGACACGTTAACATAAGTTACTCACTCGTCTTGTAAGAGGTCGATTAACACGCTGTATAGAATCTCGAGATGTTAACGCTAATGTTCACCGCTCCGTTCGGCGTTAACGTACTGCAAACATAGGAAAATAATCGCTCCTATGTTTGCATGTAGCATTACGATAGTTCAGTAATACAGCAACCACCGAAAAATATCGGCAATTCAAAGTAGCCGCAATCTTACTACGCGATAATATGATATTGCGTGATTGTTCGGACGGGTGCGTTCGAGATAAGATCGATATCTAAATTTCTCATGCAGATTTGTAAGAATTGTTAAGATGAGAGTTTCTATCAGATCTTACGACTGAAACTCCCGTTAATTTCTTTATGGATGGACGCCGATAGTCGCAGTGTGACTTTAGATAGCACTCGCAGTTCAACAGTATCATTTTTGCACATTTTTACACACGAACATTAACTGGTGTAGCGTATTTTGATATGAGGAGTTTTTGTTAAGGTTCCTTGTACATCGTTATCGTGAAAAGAACAAACCGTCGATACATTATATCGCTAGTTTCTCAGCAGATCTGTTGTTTGTCGTAAATAGCCGATAGCACGAAGATCGTAGCTCTTTAGAGGTCTTCGTGATTGTTATTGAAAGGATAATGGTTGTAATAATGCGAGCGTAATATCTGGACGGTTCCTACTGTATTATACTTCGAGTCGTTTTGTACCGCTACGTCACACCACGATAAAAACGAATGTACTCGGCAATCGCGTTTGATTTACCGAGAAGACCGTTGTCGGACGCTAATCAGTGCCAAGTGACGCACTAAAGATATATCGTGGACTTTTACGGGTTTTCATATGGAGATGCGTGCGTTATGTATGTTAATAACGATCTCGAAAAGTCTCTTTAATGAATCACTTGTATCTCACGCTTTGTCAAGCAATCACCTTACGACCACTGCTCTCTAAAAATGTTCGTAGCAATAACTGACAATTTTTTCTGCATAATGTCTCATTCTCATAAGCGAATATGAAAATTAGGAAACGCCAATATAGTTGGATTGATTGCGATGGAACGTTTGTTCTGGTGGATCGTTAGAATTTACTTTAGCATTCTCGGAATACATGTATAACCGCATCAGAGATTACGTACCTTCTCTCGCTTATGGATCTCTGAGTGAATCTGAAGTTCACTTCACAAATATTTTATTATGATTTATTATTATAAAATTATCTCTCTCTCCCTCTTTGTTTCTCCTAAATTCTTGACATTCAAATAAATTCTGCAATTTATTAATGCAATCAAGCGTTATTTTCTTCCCAAAGAAAAAGTAAAACTTTGTGATATCCTGATAATCTGCAAATGAATTCAGATGCGCAATTTCTGATGCGTTTTATGTGAGTTAATGGATATCGAGGACACGAGTCACACGTTAAAAAGAGTTATATACTGAATGTCTCTTATATATAAGTAGAAATTAATAGTACGTAAGAAAGTTTTCTAGAAATGTAGCGGTAACTTCCAGAAATAAGTTGCAAGATAAAAGTATAACGAAATGAGGAACTTCGGTGATTAAGTTTTCCTCTCGCGCTGAGACTTTTCGTTCTAGGAGAGATTTCAAATTTATGTGTTCGAAACTCTACAAAAAGATATATTTAATTAATGTTAATTTTGCAAACGATACCGTTGCAAAGTAATGTTTCCGCAAAGGAAACTACTAAGTATTATTTTAGCAACGATCTCCCTTATGATCGCGACAATTGCTTCGCGACTTATCGATATTCTTGAATTAAGATGTTAGCACATTCTCGTGAAGTAATTCAAGAAGAAATAGCGAAGAACGAGATTTAAGCGTTAGAATCGTAAAGAAAACTATTCGATGCATTATATTTGCGGTCTCTGAACATATTTTTTTAATACCGCGGAATGAAAATTCACCTACGCACCAGTAGGTTTTTGAAAATGAATGTTCTAAAGAACATATTTAAGAACTCGTCATACAAATTGGCGATAATAATTGAACATATCTTGTCGAGAGGTTCTATCACACTCGAAACTCTTCCTTTGCTGTAAATAATGCCAGCACGACACACAGTCATCTTGTATAAATGACGGAGTGGATATCAATGGCACGTTAAAAAAAAAAAAAAAGAGAGAAGAAGAAAATGGTACGATGATTTTTCTCACCCTTCATTAGTATGACGATTTAAAGAAAAAAAATTGAAGCTAAATCTTTACACAAATATTCACTATCGAGTCGCAGCTATTTTTCTGCGACTCGTATTTTTCGAAATGATTTTGCTACTAAAACATTTTTTTCTAATTTATGACGTATACCGAAATTATCAATAAAGCGCTATGATCTGACGAAGAAACTACTTGTTCGCGATGTATAAACCGTTTGGGTAATTGATAATTCTGTGATAATAAGCACAAACAGTTCTACGCAGTCTGGATTTTCTTTTTTCTTAAAACAATTTTACCAGATGATGCCACCTTCGTTATTATTTAACTTTCCAAGTTCTGTTGCGTTCCACTTATATACAAGCCCGAGAATTTTAATATATTATTTATGATACATCACAATACATACGCATAAATATAGTCCAATGTATATTATCACAGAATTTGTTTTCCCGAATCATCTATCTACTGTCGTATTTAATGATGAATCGAGTAGCGAATTTATGTACTTAGGAATTATCATAAAAGTAGAGGATTGATTAATCAGACAAATACTAGAGAGGTAAATTTAACTAATTAATAATATAATCTGTCCTTAATTTGATTTGAAAATTTTTTCGAAGAAAGAACGAGGATCGATAACACCTTTTTTTTTTAAAGAAAAAAATATCTGTTACCGAAAGCAAGCGCGATTGTCCCGGTAGATATTACTTTATGTAATGTGTATACGTATTTGTTATCTTTTGCGACGAATTTTGAGGCAACCGAATGCAAAACTTTCACAGTGTGGAAAACAAAATTACGCCCAACGTCTCTCTGATACCTTTATCCGCCGTGGTCTTGTGCATCATATAAATCAGAGTGAGCGTAATCGAGCCTCAAATCCAACTGAAACCTGCGGCATTGGCGAAGGTAATTGAACTCTGTTGACCTTAATGTAAGGAATAAACGAGCGCGATCAAATGGCTACCGTGTGACACGAACGAGAGAACTTTCGAACGTCCTCACGAGTAACCGAATTTAATAAGTCGCTTCCTTCGATCGTACCGTGAAACTGGACGGAGGCTCGATCGTCCTCGCACTCTCGTGGCTCATTAACGATTTTACGTCGTCATTACACGAAATAGTTGTATTTTCCTACACAATCGGTCGAGCATTGTTCGATGTAACGTTCACACCGATGCTCCGTATTTCCGATTAACATGACGCTGTAATATAGTGTATATTTCTTGTAATCGGTTTATAGGGCGGTTGGTGCCCTATATACCGTGTGATTTCAAGCGTTTCTGTATGTGATGACTTGTGACGAGTTACACTGATTTCGACGGGCAAGAATGATTTCTACTTGTATCGCGTAACGAACGATTGTCAAATAAAAACTATCATATACAACTATCGGCAGCGCATTGCTCTTATTTATCTCTCCGAATAAACGATCCCCATGATTTTTTCTTATTTATTTTTTTTTTCAAGAAATGAGACGGGGAGAACAAAGCTTTCCTCACATTTTAACAACTTATATGCGTATAATGATCCCTACAAATATTTAATTATAACAATGTAATCAAAACAATTCTGTTTCTTCTTTATCTGTAACTTTATCTATATAACATCTGTGATGTCTGAAAACTGTACTCTTTAAAGTTCTATCCACTCCTTGTCCTTGACTTTTATATAAATATTCGATGACATCGTCTTATCCATTTCCGATATTTTTCTGCAAACAATGTAAAAAAAATCATCTAACCTGTATGCCTCTAATTTAATCGAACGACGGAGAGTTTGGATCCGATTCTCTTTCGCATTTGCGTTGAGGTGAACGATAGTCCATTCTTCTGCAAGGAATTCGCCAAGTCTTTCGCGAACAACGGAGAATCGCGTAACTGCGCGCCGCTGTTTCCTAATGAATCTGTAAACACACATATATATGTATTTTTTTTATACGTCGACCTTTTTACGTCGGAACGTTCGGTCGGACCGGACAGGTGAGTTCGACAAGCGTTCGTCCACACCTTTAATGTCACTGGACCAAACAGGTTTTGTGTTTACGTAAAAGCTTGTTTATCAATGATAAAGCAGTTATCTCTTACGTTGCATTTTCTAAGACTTTGCGATCCGCGATACATATTCAAGCGCATTTAGCGTGAGAAACGAAAGTGAAATTTTAGAATATGGGACTCACGAACGACATATTCGAAAGAAATAGTTCTCATCGTGGTTTTTTTTTGTACGCGATATCTCGGATAACGTATGCAATTTTCCGCGATTTTAATGGCGGTTATGAAGTGAACCCTTGCGCAGAAATGTTACATTGCGTGTCGCGTTTTCCGACTGTTGTAAGTGTCAAATTAGAACATTATTTACTTAAAATTAAATAAAGAATAAAATTGTGTACCTCAGCTGTTTGATTTATGAGTATTTCTTCGACTCATGATCGATATTAAGGACGACCGATGCTCGGAACGTTGAAACAAACGACATCTTGATGTCGGAAAGGAGGAGAGTAGGAATACGCGAGACAAGTAGTATCCCGGTAATGTAATTAATTATATGTTAACAATTGCATCTTACTAGTATTTTCAAGTGCGAAAATTAATATCGTAAATATACAGTGCCAAAAATTCGATATTTTGTATTGAAATTTTACAACGAAATAAAAATAGTTGCTTTCTCGAGTTTAATATAAACTCCAATGATGCATTGCAACTTCGTCCTGAAGATCAGTTGGCAACGCCGTTATCGGGAAGTGGCTCGACGTGACGAGCGTTCGCCGTGTTCCCGCGAATTAACCCGCGGAATTGTGATTAGCCACGTTTCTCCGATCGATTTCGTACCCGTATAATGAGCGAACGTCCGCGATCCGCGAATAAGTGTGACGACAATTGACCATCCGGAGAGATGCAACGGTCGAAGAGACGACAGCGTCGTTAGCGGCAAATGGGTCGGTAAGTAATTCACTCATCAATTTCAACTTTCGATTGTGCGTTCGTGACAGTTGCTGTTTGTCTAATTATGACCTAATTTTCTTTGAAATAACAACGGAGATATTAATATTGAGGCATACATAAGCACACATATCTCTATCTAAGTATGTATATCTATCTCTCTCAGTCTCATTTTATGTACTTCCTTGCACCATCTTCCTTTCTCCCCCTCCTTCTCCCTCCCACCGGACAACAAAATATATGCTTATCTCGTCTTAAGTATAGAAAATATGTAACACGGACGATCGATTGTCGTATATCGTATCGATCAATCGATCGATCCGCGAAATCATCAGTCATTTTTTTCTGATCCTTGCAATGAGTGAGCATGCATGTGCATGTTTAAGTGATATGTGAATAAATGTAACAATGAATGGTTGGCTGAGATAACACAGCAAGACGAGCAGACGGTGACACTCGCAACGAATAGGTTAGTAACTAATTCACGTATCGTTCATCATTCTCAAGTTTTGGTGGTATGCCGTTTCTTTAACCTTATCTATACAAAATATCGGTCGAGATACAGATGTCGAAGCGTATATAAATCTGTTTCTTTCGGTTGCACTTTTCTGTATATTTCCTCGTATAATTATCATCTTTCTTGCTTCCTCCCGTCAAATTTCAAATATGTACTTATTTCAGTCCAGGTACAGAAAGTGTAACGCAACGCCTCTGAGAGAAATTTGCTCGACCTATGACGCTAAGCGTACGAAAAATTTGAGTTACGAATGCAACTTCACACCGATACGCAACGACGGTGTCATTTAGGCTTAGTGACGCCATTATCGGGAATTGATTGAAACTGACGAGCGATCGTCGTATGTCACTTCGATTAGTCCGCAGAGTCATGCTCAACCGTGTGTTTCTTTGGTCGGTGTACATCAATGTAACAAACGAGCATCGAATGAGCGCTTAACACATGAACGATAAGTGATAAATACAACAATAAGCAAATGGTCGCGACGATGCAGCAACCGACGTGCGACAATGTCGGCAAATTGATGGGTAAGTCACTCGTTTATTACTAATTTTATCTTTCAATCGTTCGCCCGTAGCAGTTTCTCAAAGTACGATGTTTTTCGAAATATGTACTAATATTGGGATACTTGATTCATCGTGGATGCGGAAAGTACAACACATGATGCGGTGGAAAATTTAAGGGACATTTATGGGAAATATATCTATCAGTAATTCGATTATTATTAATCTCAACTTTTGGCCATTAGCTCACATTTTATCGTTTCTATTATTATGACTTTATTCTTTTGAGATATACTAATATTAAAAATGTTATATGTGTACACAATATATGTATACAATTTTCATATTATACGGCAATTTTGCACTGCAATTTTTTTTTGGTCTTACAATATGTTGATTTTTTCTTTCTTTTTTATTTTTCTCGACTGTGAATATTCGTGACATATAACTGCTTATACGAGAATCTATTTGTTTGAAAATGTTTCTAGAAAATTCATTTAACTGACGAAATAATTAAACATCAGACCTAACCAATAAAGCACAAACGACGATACGAATATGTACATGAATGATGTCGAGTATATAAAAAATTCAAATCATAGCTGAGAGATAATTTCATGTCGAGTTGTATTTCTTACTTATATTGCGCTAATTTGACTTCTAATATTTATGAAATATCTTGTACGTGTGGAAAAGAATATTTGTAAATTCAGCCCCTTTATCAAAAATCTAATCTGAAAATTCTGTCTTTATATAAAACATCGCTTTTGATTAGAGGTACCCTATAAGAGGTTAGAATTTTTATGAGACAGCTGCGTTTACCAAAATACAGCAACACGCACATCATTCTTACGCAACATATTCGTATCGATTGTACTACGTACCATTTTTCTCGGGAGAAACGCGTTTTTTCTCGAGCATCTTCGATCCTTGTATATTCTCTTTTTTCTTGATCACGCTGTCAGTTTGTCGTGCTTTACCTATGGAACTATTTTCAGTAGTTTTAACTTTCGAGGAAGTTGCTGACAACAACGACGACGACGATGTTTCCATGCATCGTCTGCATCGCCATATAAATCTTGGATCATAAACATCGACATCAACGATCGGAGGTTGATGACATAACGGATGATAAGCCTCTTGACACTCTTGACACTCCAGCAAAATCAGGGCACCCAGTTTCACTCCGTTACATATCTTCGATTTCACGTACGCCATAACCGTTATAATTTGTTAATTCATTAATCATGCGGTAACTCGACAACGATTGTTGAACGCGATCTTGCACATATAAATCAAAAGTCACGAACGCGAATTACGAGCCAGTTGAACTTTAATCTAGGAAAACCTTGCACACAGTCCCGTCAGCGGATAATCCTTCGTCGGGGATCGAGATCCTAGGAACGTCCTCGTCGTTGCTACACTCCTCATAAGCGACCTCGAATACTTTTACATCAACTGCTCGACAATTCACGTTGTTCTCCGCTACGTCGACTTCGAGGAAAGGAACAGTTTCGGAACCGTCCACAAATTTGCGTTTCATCGTGCGTCCTTGCATGTATTCGCGTTTCCTCGAGGTTCGCGTCGCAGGAGTTGCATTGTCGCGTAGTTCGACGTTCTGCAAAAATCCCTTTGGCATTCTGGCAGCCAGAGTCTTTCCGCGGCCGTACTTTTTCTCAATACAAGTGTCCAGTAACCGACGAAGCTTCTCGGTACTGTTCTCCGCAGTCGAGTGCAGCAACGCCAACGCATTGAAAAAGTCTTGGTCGATATCGGATGTGTTTTCGGCGTGCATTTTTCGTATTTGCGACACTTCGGAGCACCTATCGCGCGAATTTTTAAATTTTAAAAGTCTGTTCTTATTAACAGCCTCTGCACTATTTATTTTTAAATTCTAAAATCTGCGTTTTGTAATTTATGTTTTTCAGGAAAAAGGAATATTTTAGGGTAAACAATTTAAACCAATTAGCAAAATCGCGGAATTTTAAGAAGTGTGATGATGGTTGAAGAGAATTCGTGCACATATCTTCCAAATTTCTCGAAATACTCGTCGAGTCGATTTTAATCCCAGTATGATCGGATGGGGGGTTAAAGCGTCCCGAGACGTTTCGAATGTTTCGAATTTTGACGTCGTTTACTCACGCGCGACGATGCGAGACAGCGTTTTGCGAATTAAGGCAGCCGATTGTACACGAAGAGAGTGTAGCGGCAAGTGGTCCCTCGGACCGGTAACAATCCTGGGAATTGTACAGACAGGAACGTTCTACGGATTTAGACATGCGAATAGTATCCTGCGCGGACGTTCGCCGTGAAATGTGCCGAAGGAAGGTGGCCGGCATTTATCGGCTCGATCATCGACTCGCCGCTTGTAATATCGACGGAATCGCATCGACGCACCATTGTTCTCATGACTGTTTGCTAATAGAATCCAGTGCTTATGGCCATCGTGTTCGTCGGGGTCGGATACTGGACATTGAATATTCAACAAACGCATTTCGATGTTACCGAACTATCGACGTGAACGCGCGTGATCGACGTAGACGCGTCGCCCGTCGCGGTAACGCGAAGGAAATATGTTACGAGAGTTGCTGTTTATCGCGCTATATAGTATAGGGATTTCCCAATAGTTGCACGAAGCACACGATTTTTACAAAATTGTATGCCTCAAAAGGCTTCGCGTTTGATACACAGAAAGAAAAAAAGAGAATTATCAGAAAATGTTTTAATTGCGAAAAGTCCAAATTTCTCGTACGAGTATTATACTTGTTTTTTATTCTAAAATTATTGAAATATTGACGACTGTTATTTATTTTGTATGAGGATTACTCGAAAAGCGATAAATATATTACTCTGCAATTGATAGCCGAAAAAGAAACCATAAGCTAAAAACTAGAATTCGACGAAGTGATGAAGATTTCTTCTAACGCGAGACAAAGTTTTTTCGACCTCTGTACATCCGCGTCCTGTTAGGCTTACTATACGATACAAATCCCACGTCTGCTACATCGTTCATTTTCCCACAACAAGCTTGTACCCGCGTGACGTGCTTTTTTCAAGGGCTTCATCAACACAGTCCCTCCGTTTCTTTCCTCGCGCTTTTTCGAAAACGACGATGTGATGGAGTTGAAGGAGAAAGGGGTGGGCAAGCGGAAAAGCATCCAATTATCATGCCCGATGCCGGGGCTTCTCACCCTGCACAAGCTCGGTACCAGAATCGACTGGAATCCGGCCGGGAAGCCGGGCCCGGTAGACGTCGAACGAGTGGGATTATTCCGCGTCCGGGTCGGGGCCGAGGGGGCGGGCCGAGGGAACAATGTCGGAAACGACGGGGACGGTATGCCGAGATATGCAGGATATCGCGCAGAACTGCGATCCTTCGAGGTCTGAGAGGAGAGAGAGAGCTATGAGGATACAGCGTGGCGCAAGTATAGTGAGCCAGATATGTACGCCCCGCGGCGCCGCGCCGCGCAGCGTCGGGAAGAGAGGAGAGAGAATACGTCTCTAAGTGTATTATCTCTCCGAGGCGAGAAGAGGAGAGAGAGGGGGAGACAAACAGAGATATAGATAGCAAGAGAGCGAGAGAGAGATCTTGCTCGCCACGTACCGCCTAAATATGTAATAATATCTACGGGAGATACCGGCATTCTCCGACCTCGAGAAGAATTCGATCAAAATGTGTCGCGATACTCTCCCGGTATGCCAGGTGAGGTACGCGCCGCGCCTCTCCTCGCCCTCCTTCCGCAGCTTCCTGCCGCTTCTCGCCCCCTTCGACCCTTCCGCACCCACGCCTGCCCTCCGCACCTCGTCGCATCCCCTGCGTCTTCTTCCGTCGCCGCTTTGTCCTCGTTTGCACAGGATCGGATACAATAAGGGCGACGTTAGGCATCCTTGCCGCGTTCTCGAACTTCGCTTCTCGTATTGCGTCCCCGCGTGAAATTTCCGGCCGTACGAGGAAGCGGAGTGAGATATCGGAGAGGCTCAATGTTGACTTCTATTAACACCCCTTCTCTATTAGTTCTTAACGTTTGATATCATAGAAACTGACCCTTGACGTTTTCGCGACATTAATTTTTTTTTTCGCAGTTAAATAATTAATCTTATGTATTCGCGTTGAGTAAAAATAAAATGGTAAAATGACGTTTACCAAGGAAAATAATAAGAGAAAGTAAAAATTGGTATATGCTAAAAGTCTCCGAGTAAAGACACGAATAATTTAAAAAGTCGCTTACCGCGAGGCGATTCCGTCTGAAGGAGAAGATCCTCATATTGCGAGAGCGTCCCTGCTTTTAGGTGCAGCAGGAATTTCCGAATGCGCCATTCGCGTGATATTTTAATACTTTATACCTCACGGTCCTTGCGAGTAAATCTCTGCCATGATAAGACCCGCCAGGAATCTCACCCCCGCAGAACATCCACCGTTTATAAGAAATGTTTTCGAAGTTTATGAGGGCGACGCGAAGTCTCCCACTCTCTTTTTCTTTTTTATTTCGTTTTTTAAATAAAAGCAATGCCGATAAAGGAAAGGCGCGCCACGTTGCAAAACTGACAATAAAATCGCGTCGTCGCTAAAATATCATCGAAAAATGCGACGAGAAATTTTCCCGTCGAGAGCTCGCACCAATGACACAAGGCGATTTTATATAGCGTTACTTCCAGATTTAATTTTCAGAATAATCCTATAAGTTGAAATTATTATTTTACACACCTGAACATATATGACGTATCACTATCCGTGTCTCGGTATCCTGCGTCCTCCGTTTTGACTTTCCGATCCAGCATCTTGTTCCTGACTTCTTTGTGGCACTGACATTCGCGTAAATACGACGATTCAATGTAGAAATACGCATTAATTAACGTGATACCAACGAGGACTTGATAAAATATTCTTAGAGCCAACGAAATATTTCGATTACTTAATAGGAATTTCATAACTAATACATTTTGATACATGTCATTACTCGTGTGGCTGTCAAAAAATATTCAGTTATAGAAAAAAATACACGACACGCGAGAATATCAAAATAGGCAAAAAAAGATTACATTATCTTACTCGTTGCCACCGCCGGTCGGCACTGAGCGACCCAGTAAATAATAACAACAATCTTAAACATTCGAGACTTTCAAGAAGGTCAAACTTACAGTCGCACGCTTTTCTGAGTATTTCTATTATGTTATTACGGGCTGGCGAGCGATACACATGTGGTGTACGTGCGTCGTTGATTATCGCGTTCACGTCGTGTGAATAAAATATTTCACTAGCTCTTCGGAATCGCGTTATTTAACACGTATGACTTTAATCGAATCGTTATCTGCGCGAGTGTCAGTGATAGTGTCTAGAATAGCCGGATATATCGTACATTGACATGTGTGTAAAATCATTTATTGTACAGATCTCCGATTTTAACAGACATTTAGCGAAGTTATCAATAACAAGGAGACGCTCAAAATTTAGGTCGGTATTTTAATCCGCTATAATCTGATAGATAATCGAAGCTTATAAATCTCTGATTATTTGTCAATTTGTATTTATTTTATACATATTTTGCACATCAAAAAATATTGGTCCAAACAGAATAACAATCAAATAACAAAGTTCATGCATGTATGTGTGAAAATAAATTTATAATTAAATCTATAATTTAACTATATATATAATTAACTATATTCTCAAAAGGATCGCAAATAATTTACAACTATGCTTGTGTTTCCCTTGAAATTTAGTACAAATCTCGCACGTAATCTACCTGCAGCTGAATAAAGTTATGTAATTAATACAAACAATTGATTAAATTGCGAATGATAGGTCGCAATGTCGTGGCTTTCTGTTATTTTATAGAGAATAAGTATATATCTTATGTATGCTTATGATTTGGACCATAATTATTCTGTGTGTTTGGGCTTGCCTCGACTAATACAATGTCCAACCTGAGTATTGTTGTGACGTCACGAATTTAGACGCGGATTAGGATTAGCTATCCTCCGTATCAGGCGATGCAACTCCAAACAATACGCGTACAATGGATGTATCTTGCGCGAGATGACACCGTGTCGACGGCCGCTCCAAATTGCGACTGTGTGATATGACAAGACTAGATACCATGACTTTCTCCTAATCCTCTCCGCACATCGTTCGTCGCATAAGCAAACGATTTTTCCTCAACGTTTTCTTGCGGTTGTTTTCGGATCTCTGAAAAAATCTCTGTAGACAGGTTACAACAAACTAAAATTTTCGCGAAAACTTGTGTATGCTTTCTAATCGCTAAAATCTAGAATTGTTTTGGAGACCTCCGATTTTCTTCTATCTTTTTTTTTCTGTGCTCGACGCATTAAATTTATCACATATGCAACTGCATATGAGACGAAGAGTAGCAAAACATGCTTCTGAGCGAAAAATTTATTTTCATTTTATCTCAAATTGCCCTTCTCTTATGAACATAAAATTGGCCAAGTAAAAATAGAATGATATAGAAGAGAGATCAATTAGAATATATGAGGTAGTCTCTCGAAGATCACAAGCACGTAACTTCGCAAACCAAATCCCTAATGCTTCGTTTTAATCCACCTGTGCTCTTTTCTTTTTTGCAGTCATATACATCGGGCTCGCGCGGAAGGACACTCGTGATGCCAACTCGACGACGCTGCAGATTTCTTGCACGAGTCAGGTGCGGAGCGTCGACGCGTTGTGTCGATGAACTTATCTACAAGTCAACCTCCAGGTAAAGTCAGCAGTCACACGACCGAATGTAAAGTGCATCGTTGCATAACGCGAAATCGCGCGCGCGCTCGACGCTATTTTTTTCATGACTGGTAGATAGAAAGGCTGAAAGTGTACATACATATATAAATATTTCTCTCTTTTCTTTTTTGTTCAAATATTCGCGGATAGCGATTTCCCGGCGGCGTAACGGTTTCCCGATTCCGCGGCGGGAACGACGGAAAGTCAGGTTTTTCTCGGGGCCGGGCGGCGGTCGTCATTGTTCCAGCTCTTTCGCAATTAGTTATCGTCGGCATCGTCACGCGAACCAGCACGGCAGCCGCGCGGCGGTAGTTTTACGACTTTGCGACTATCGACGTTAAATAGGGTCCGCGGCATACCGGTCTCGCCGTGTGCACCCGGGTCGAGATAGCTCGAATAAGTGGCAGGGCATAAAGAGCGGGATAATTGTCAATTTCATCGCGAACGGGAGAAGGGACTCCGCGGCTCCCGCGCATTAAAATAAGATAAGCTCCTCTCAGCGCATTCTCTCCCTCGACCGTTCTTTTCCCAGCTATTAAAGCTCCCGCGCCTTCGCGCTCCTCCTCCGATTACCGTTAGGGAAACGCGCGACGCGCCGTGGCGTTCGGGAATTAAGTGTTTGGCGGAATTTCTATTATTATCTAGTTGCCGCGACGCGATCTCGGAGCTTCGTGACAAAGGGAGAAAAGAACGCGGCTGCGGATACCGGAGTATAACTCGCCTTTTATCGTACCAACGACACGTGCGACTACGTGTGCTTCCGATACCGCAAATTCAGGTTACGTCAGCAGAGGTAGTTGCTCGCCGGAATAAAGGAAGCTCTTAGAGGTCGAGTGAATCGATCGGCGGGTAACGGGAGTCCCGCGTATATCGAAATAAATCACTTTCGTCGTGGGATGATGTTGCGTGGACTTATGATTAAAGTAACCGACAATTGCGTAAATCTGTTCGTCGAGCTCTTTGAAATCCGTCGGCCAAAACGGATGTGATGAAAGTCTTTAAATGTAATGTACACAGTAAAAAAACATTTTGTATTAATGTTAAAATCAGTCCTTGTTCAAATTTGTGTGTTAAATTTTTCACATACCAATGTATTAATTTAACACGTTATGTTATATCAATATACATGTATTGAGTCGATATTGAACATGTGTAAGTATTAAAATACTGCCGGTGTTAAAATAATACATTTTATATTTCAATGTCGATCAACATATTATGGACATTAATTTTTTGTGTTAATTTTTTACGTAATATTTGTGTTACTTTTCAACCTACTCACTTTGCGTTTGGGACATGTGAAATGTGTTAAATTTAACACAAAATGTTTTACTGTGTGTTACAAGTTTAAAATGAGAATGTAGTCGCGTCAAATTTTTCCATTCTGATAAACGCGAAGCAAGTTTAGCGTTTATCGCGCTTGAAATACGGTATCTAGGAAAACCTCGCGGTGCTTCGCGATTGCGTTACATCCGCTCTCAAGGGTGCGAGGCGGAAAGTCGCGCCTAAACGAGCGACTCGTTTCCACGGCGGGCCGCGTGCCGAAGTTCGAGCGGCGGAAATCGGGCGTTAACGTAATTAAGTAATTAAAGCGCGTTGGACGAAATCGGGGTGGGTGCTTGCCGCCGTTTCCATTCAACGCACAACGCCACGTTGAAAACCCCGTTTCAACTCTAGCGGCGCAGCGCGTCGCGACGCGTCCCGTCCCTTCGTGTCACGCTTTGCCACGTCGTGCTGGCCCGTTTGTAAACTTTTGTGCGGCACAATGCAGCCGACCGACAAAAGGAGCTCATTGCGCGGCAAACGTTTAAAGGCATTAATTACGGCGGGCTTTGTGCGAGTCGCAAAAGTTAACAGCTCCGGGCATTATTTTCGTATGCTGTATTTTGGTTCGCGGGAGAGCGCGCTTGTTTGACATCGTCCGTTATTAATCCTCACGCTGTATTTTTTCCTCTCTTTTTCGGAACACCGCGATGTACTGTCGTGCAGTATTTTTGAAATGCTGTTCGCGTCAGTTATTGGATCACATTTCGTACCGGTATAAAATAGGAATTACACAGGAGTGGTCTCTTCATGAAAATACGCGAATAAAGCAAAGGAAGAGATTTTATTAATAAAGATGCACAGAAGTGAAATAGGTAAAATCTTTCTACCTATTTATCTGCTTCTCGTTGCGCAGATGCATAAAAATTAATATCACGTCTTGCATCTCATAATCAATAAGTAAATTAAGAAAGAACAGCAATAAATCAAGTATCCCAATTCGGAACAGATCTGTGCAAAATCCTTGATGTAACCTGTAGCACGTTCTATTATTTGCTGGAGATTCTATTCTTAATCTTTCCGACAACTCAGGACGTGACACCATAATTTAAAGTTCCAAACTCAAGGTCGAAAAAGTTGAATAGAGACGTAAAAGGTCGGTCAGAGATCGTTCAACCGGGAAAACGCCAGCGGACTTTTAAGCCGATGCACTTGCGTCGGGTCAGTTTCCTTTGTGCTTACAGGCAACCAGCCGATAGTCCCTCGAATCCATTAGGTATACAAGAGGATTCCACCTTGCGCCTTATCCGAAACGTTATGTTCCTAAGCACGTGTATTGGTTATTTCGACAAACGGATTGCTTCGCGTAGCTGACGTAATCGTTTATCCGCATATTTAAAAGCGAATCTATTATACTTTCCTGACGTAAGATGTTTTTATGCGAATCTGTTCTGAGAAAATCAGAGTCTCTTCGAATGCGTATTCAGCGAGTAGTTTTTTTAAAACTCGACATTATTATTAGAAGCAGATTGAAAATTTACGAATTATAAATCAGCAATCGAGAATTTAATATATAAACAACATCGCTGGACTATCGGCCGAATGCATCGAAAAATATATTTAAATATCTTCCTAATATGTTGAAACAATTTGCATCACTACTGAATGACAAAATGAGGAGAACATTCTCCATATTTTCCCGCGTTATGCACCGAAAGTGCATTTTAACTCGTCCACGCATCCGTCACTCGGGAGAAATGCGTTAATTGACCAGTACGGCTTCCTCTCGGAGCCGCGCGATGATGCGTTATGTTCTCATTTATTAACGTTCTCATTTGCAAAGCCTAAAATGCAACCCTTGAAATTCAACAAGTGCTTCCCGAATCCCGAGCGAGAGAGCGAACGGTCGAGCGAACGCGCGAGTGAGTGAATGAGTGAACGAGCGAGCAACGAGCGAGCGAGCGAACCAACATCCAGCCTCTATTGCGTGCGTGACACGACTGATCCACCTTGTACGCGGGGTGCGGGGTTCATTCGGGGACGCAAGGTGGGGATTTGTTCCGTGAGGATTGGACGGTCGGTCGGCTTCGCGTCGCTTCGGCCATCGTCGGCCGCGATCGGATTCTGGTTTCTCCCGCGGCCGCCTAAGCGGTGTCAGCGTGTGCGCAGACCGGCTGCGCAGCAGGCGTGTGCGTTGTCCAGATTCTTTGTGCCATTCCTGGCATACCAAAAACAAGAGTGGTGACCGTGCTCGTATTTACCGGGGTGCAGTCCTGTGCGCTAATATAACACCGTGTGAATTTCGCTCGCGAAAATAAAGGCCGCCCCCGCGTTCGCGCGCGTGCCGCCACGTCACACAGCTCGCCCAGTGGTAAGTACACGATACAAAACAGTGGTGAAACGCCGTTCGCGAAAGAGCGCGTCCACGCCCGTGTGTGTCTCGACGGCGCGGCGTCGTCGTCCCGCACCGGGGGCCGCGCACGAAACGGGTACGACAGCAGCGATATTACCCGCGGAGAGAGAGAGAAACACGGACGGACCGACGGACGGATAAGACCGACGAACGAAAAAGAGCGAGACAGAGGGAGCGAGGGACGCCATGCGTCAGACGGAAAGGTGAGAGACAGAGACAGAGGCCGGGCAGCAGCGTGTGTGTTCCCTGCGTGAGAGAGAGTGGACGTGTACGAGCGAGTGAATGCGCGACGCCGTTATTATCCGCCAAACCGACCGTCGCGCGTTCGGACGCACTTGTCAAAGCCGTACTTCCGGTGGAGGGCGCGCGCGCGCTACCGGTTAGGTTTACCTGCTGCGAAAAAAGGTGCGAGAAAGTTCGTTCGAGGACGAAGAGAGAAAGAGATTAGCATGTACCTTTAGGTAGAAGGGTGAAAGCATAATGGGAGAGGAAGCAAAGAGACGTCACTATCCACGAGCCATCGATGCGACCGAAAACGAGAGAAGTGGCTGCTGCCGGTGCGGTTCTCGGTAGAAAGAGCTGTTTACGAGCGCGCGTCGCCGTGTCAGCTGTGTGTCAGCCGGGTTTACGAGCGCGGCGCGCGATTCTCCACGTATCGCGCGCACCAGCGGATTCGGCGCGACGCGGCTCGCCGTGGAGGTTAGGGCGGCCTTTCTCTCTCTCTCCCTCGCACGACCATCGCTTCGTCGCTGGTGTGTGCGGTGGTGTGGTAAGCTGCGTGCGCGTTTCCTCGCTGCCGGGGCGCGGGGCGCCGTTGACAGAAACGCGTGCTCACCGCCTAGTCGACCGTCCGCCAGTTCGCTCGTACGTAGGTACGTTTGTCCGTCCGTTCGTTCGTTCGTTCGTTCGTCTGATCGCTCGCTCACCGTGTGTCGCACTCTGACTCGCGTCGTCGCTCGCCGCTCGCCCGCTTCTGGTGAATTCGTATGGTGAATTATTGATCCGCGGCGGCGTGTGCGTGCGGAAAAACCGCGTTGGTTGGGAGCCAAAGAGAGAGAGTGAGTGAGTATGTGTGTGTGTATGTGAGAGAGAGAGAGGACGGTAGGAACAGAGGGAGAGAGATAGACCGACAGATAGGTAGATAGAAGAGAGATATCGAGGAGGGGGGGGTGGTGGTAGGGAGAGACGAATAGGGTAGCCGCGGAGTGGCGCGCGCGGTGGCGCGAGAAAGCGCTTAAAGCGAGCACACGGGGTGAGATGTGCGCTGGTTGGTGTGGTTGTATATTGTTTTGAAAAGTGTCGGCGCGCGCGAACGCACGCGACGCATCGTGTCGTGCTCGTCGCAACGCGTGAGCTTGAAAAACCGGACACCGAAAGAAAGAGGAAGAGAGGGTGGGAGAGAGAGAGAGTTCCGGAATTATCTCTGCTCCGAACGAGAGCGAGGCGAAGTGTACATCTTTGTGTCTCCGTCATCAATCGTTCGTTCGCAGCGTGTATATGTTGTCGCTCCTCCACGCGTCTTGTGTTCTCCTCTTGTCGTCCGTCCGTACGCACTTCCGTCTGACTGTTTGACCGAACGCGGGAAAAGCGTGCGTCGTCGCGCGGGGTGATGCACGCGGCAGGCGTCGAGATAGGACTTTCTCGTCGGGAGGCGGCCGGTGGAGTGTCGCGGAGTGTGAGAATTAAAATCGGAAGATCCCGGTTCTCTCTGTGAGATCTTCGTGCACGGCTACGCGACGACAGCAGTTTCGTGGAGACGCGAGAGAGGAGTCTCGGGGACATTGTCGCGTCTCCGTCGCGGCGACGAGGAAGAGGGTGTGTTAGTTGTGGTGTTGTCGTCGTCGCGGACCACGCCGACGACGGCGACGACGAGGAGGTGGAGGAGGTGGAGGAGGAGAGCGGCGGGCAGCTGCGTCGTCGCGCGGACTTAGAGAACGCGAACGCGGTGTCGTTTTGTTTGTACGCTCGCTAACGCGCTTCGATAATCCCGGAGGAAGCAACGTCCCACCTTCGCCACCGCGGCTTGGATGGATACTGTGCATTATTTCTGGAGTGAGTTTCTCTTTTTATCGTGTCCCTGTGTATGTGTGTGGCTGCGTGCGTGCGTGAGTGCGAGCTCTCCGGCTCTCTCTCTCTCTCTCTTTCTCTCTGTCTGTTTCTTTCTCTTTCTGTGTCTCTCACTCTTCTTCGCTCCGTCTGCCGGCGCGAATACGAAGAGAGTGCTCTTCGTGAACGCGAGCTGTGCTCGGCTGCGGCCGGTTTTTTGTCTTGCCTCTAGCTAACCAACGTACTACATCGCGAGAGACGCTATTTCGCCGCCGTCGCGCTCGCGGAACGAGACACGCTCACCCGCGAACAGCTGCGCGCGATCGTCACGCTATTGTTTACGCGTCTTCCTCGCGCTCTCGGCGCATACCTGACCGAGCACCTAGAATATAAATCCATTGCGGCTTCGCCGCCACTTGAACTCCGTCGAAAATCTTCGGCGGTAAGCACCGCTTCACTTTTAAATCTATCGCTAAATGCGGTTTAGTAAAATCGAAAATACGCCAAACAGAACAATGTAAAGAAAATACAAGTCACGTTTACCAATTCGCGTAAAGTAATAACTTTTATCCTTGTCTTTCTGAGATATGAGTTTAAAAAAAAAAGTAAGAGACACATTGCACGCAAAGCGTAGAATAGTTGTGGTAATACGAATATATACGTGAGAATCCTTAAGATGTCAATTTTGGAAACATGAAGACACGAAAGTTCAGACAGTGCAGAACAGAGACGTATCTCACAGAAAATGTACGCTTGCCAAGTTTAGGATTAAAGACGCGCTTGAACGCGCATCTCTCTCTCTCTCTCTCTCTGACCGATCTCGTCCAGCGGTAAGAGATCGTTTTCCAGACAGCGGCGTTCCGATTACGGCAATTTATTTTTTAATCCCCGTTCAATCTCGTCGCGACGATAACGCGCGCGCCAGTTAATTCGTAGATTCATCGCGCCGCCGCGTCTAATTTCCCGGATCGCTCTCTCGCACTTTCGCGCGCGGACCCGCCAGGTGAAGAAAAAGGAAACCATCGCGTAATCTCCCTCGGAATCGCGTCAGTAATTTCGGGTAAAATCGCGCGATGAATCTCTTTCTCGGCGGCGATCTTTCCCATCGGAGCGTGACCGGTCGCTAACGAACGCGAAGGGAAAAATGCCGGGCGCGACAGTCGGTGTGCGCGCGCGTTGCGACGTTATCGCGGTGGGTTATCGAAAATAATTTCGCGGCAACGCCGCGGCGTAATGCACCGTTACATAAATTTAATCGGATAACTCGTTATCTCGTGACGGGCGAGCAACGAGACGTGGTGGCTATATATGTAGGGACGCGTCAATGTAACGGGCTGTCGATACTTATTCGCTACACCACGTGCATCGATATCGCTTCTGATATTACCTTCCTGAAAGATATCGATAGTAGACACGGTTATCATCGATATCCCCGATGCTAATCGAGGAAGAAAAATTTAGTGTCGCGGTTGATCCGTGAAAAATTAATCACCGGACGTTTTTGACAAATGACACGCGCGTAGTCAGCTTAGAAAGCACATGGTGCTGCGTTTCAGAGAACTATTTTTATGTGTATCAACACGTTTATTACAGCGTGTATCTTTGATTTGACATTTTTCATACGCCGAATATTTGCGTTGGAAAAGTACGAAATTTTGAAATTATTTACTATCAGGGAACATATTATTCGTACTGTACAAACATGCATAAATAAGTTATATACGCATATACATGTGTGTGTATACGTTGCTTATGAAAGGTCGCATCGCGATCTTTCGCGCGCCGGGTTCATGTCGAATGCAGACGTGCATCGACGTTCTCCTGATTAAAGTGCCGAACCAGAGTTCCTTTCAAACGGCAACGAAATTTTCCTTCGTGGTCTTTTTGGAGTCGTACTCGTCGCAGTCTTACTTTCACGCGCCGACAAAGTTTGATTGCGAATTTGCAATCAGGAGGAATCCTTCTCTCAAACCCTGCATCGAGTTCGTTGCGAGAACCGCGCTCTCTTATTTTTATTTCCGCTGAGAAAAGTTGCAATTCGTGCGCGATAACGGCCACAAATATTTAATACTGTCTATCCACACGCCTCCGACGGCGATGAATAATAAAACTCGGGTTATCGATATCTCACATTCGATACAGGCCGTTATCCGGTCGATCTATGAATATCGTGTGTCCTTTGTTTACAATTTGATGATAAGAACCGCTGTGATTGCACAGTATAATACCTCCTTTGTGCGTGTGTGTGCGTGCGGTGTGTCGAACGATCGATTCGATATCTCCGTGTAGTTAATCATTGAGATAAGGATCCGTATACAAAAAATAACCGGCTGCCACTTCCTTTCTCAATAGATTCGATTTGATGCGTTCTCGATTACGTTTTCGGGAGACATTTCTGAAGTCGATGACGAAATCGTTCGAAAATATACCGGCCACTTGCCCGTTCCGCGGAATACGCGCGTGCTCCGCGATGTATCGCCGATGGCAGGTCTGGAAATTACGCGCTTTTCCGATTATTGCTCGCGGTCGGGAGGTAAAATAGTGTACCAACGTGGTCCACGTTTTAATTACAAAACCACCATTAACCGCGCGTGCGTATTCGTATGAATAATGACTGAAGCCGAGGCGCGTAAGAACGTGTTGTTAGGATAAAAGGGATAGGAGGACGATAAATTGAAAAGCTGGACGTCAGTGAATAGAATGGCTTAGATATTTTTGTACCTGATATTTTACATTCGTGTGGCACACTCATGTTTGCATTCTGCGTCATTGGGTAGTCCGTTTACGCGTGTTCGAGAGCTCTAAAAAATCCGAGTAAGGTCTCGCCGGCAACATGGTGAGATCCGCGCGAGCGAGTCGCACGATATTTTAATATCTGCCTCTCGCGGACGCACAGCGGGCGTTTCTCTATTTTCCGCGACCACGTCGCCGCAACCAATTGTGCTAACATTTGCGATTCGCTTCCACTTTCTACAAACAACGTGTCTCGAGTAGCTCGAACGCGTGGCACCGATCGCACGGTTTGTTCTACGTTGGCCAGCAAAATTATAAATTTCCGTTATGATACGCAAAAGCGTCGGCTTCCCCGGCGAGATGAAATTTTTGCGAGCCATCCGGGCGAATAACTCGTTTTCTTCTTCGAGGTTCGCCGCAACGCTCGAGCTGGAAATTATGACGCCGGAAGCGATCGAAAGAAACGAAAAAATTCACCCGCAATTTATGCTCAAATAACTTTTTGCCCGATGAGACTATCGCGCGGAAAACCGGCCAGAGATCCGTGTAATATCGCCTGAAGCCGCCGAAAGCAAAACCCGCTCAAAGCGGAGCGGGAAATGTGTCGCTTTTCATATTGATAGAGCGCAAAATATCGGCGAGGCTGTATCACCAAGTCTTTTGTGTTACGATTTTGCATCTGTGGTCAGTCGAATTAGTCGTCGTGAAACCTCGGACCGTATTTTCAAATGACTCGATCTGTTTCAACGTGCGAGAAACTTCCTCTCGTTTACGACGTCATAACTCAAGATGTCCTGCGGATGCAGGTAAACGCCGACCTCCAATCGGTAGGGTCGAGTCCGATCTGACGTACAGTTTAGCGAAAAGTCACTCCTGTAGCCAGCAGGTGCGGGCTGTATTTCTCCTTCTCTCCGTGCTCGTTCCGCTCCTCTCGTTCCTACCGGCCGGTCAGCTCGTTTCTCTTCCTCGAACGTGAGTGAGTGAGCCAGCTAACTAACCAACCAACCGACCAGCCAGCCCGAAGAGCCGGTAGCCAGCAATCGGTGTATTTCGATAAATTCGATATTCGGATCTCTCTCGAACGCGATGATTTCTAAGAGGATTATCACGCGGTATCTCTAGATTTTTATCTTATCGCGCGCGATGAACACACATCGGGAAGAAACGTCAAGTCCCCCCGGAAACGGACGTGTATTATTAGTTGCGTTCGAGAAAACGCGTTTCCCCATGGACGAACGTCTCGACGGGATCTCGAGCAGCACCGGTGGTATGTTATATCGCGGTTTATCGGTATCTCAATCACCCGGGGGATAATTGAGCGCACGACAGTGAAAAGTTGATGACGACGATGATGATGATACGATTCCGCCCGTAATCTTGCGATTATCACAAAGTGCAGTCGCGTTATCGTGAGCGGCGTTTCTCGATAATTGTGGTTACACCGACGAACGGTCGCGAATTACGAAATACCGCTGCCGCGGTAATCGTGGCGATATTTTCCAGCGTGTTACAGTACGCGCGTGAGTCTCGGGAGGGAGAAGCGGAGAAACAATATAGATTATTTTGAGTCGGTAACCTTTGGCGAAATGATCGAACTCTCTTGGCGAGGCAGCGCCGCGAGGGGAGCTCTTTGAACTGCGATGCAACGGCCTTGAACGCGAGCCGCGCATTGTTAAATGAATGGATTGTTTGTATGCGCGGGTGATTTTTCGCTCGCGGCCACGATTCGCCTTTCGACTCCTCTTTCCCCATCTCGTTCGAACTGTGTCTCTCGTTGAACTTATATTTTATTTACATAATATGACATAGAGCAGCACACTGCTGTAACTTTTCAATTCTTCCACTGTTGCCTATCTCGTAATTGAATCTGAAATTGCGTTAATCTAAAGTTTACATGCTGAAAAAACGCCCGTGGTTAGCATCCGTCTCCGCCTTTCGTGCTTTTAAATCGCACGAGAAGCTCCAATCCTCAACGTTTTAACATCGTAACTATGAATGTCGCGGTAACGAAACGCCCGTGTCGTTTCTTCTCGTTTGATCTCCGTCGTGCCTCTCCTCCGCGATCCAGACACAATGGGACACCCTATGGAAAGCTATGCGAGTTGCACAATACTGGTCTACAAGTTTCTCGTGGATATAAATAGGATGCCTCTCTCTCTACCTCTCTTTCTCTGTCTCTCTTCCGTTAGTCTACGAAAGGAGCAAATGGATTATCGCGCGCCGCGACTCTCCGTCAACGACTTCTCCTCGCTCTCTTCTTTCTCCTTCTCTCTTCTCTTCCTTCGCCGTTTTGCGCTTCTTTTACTCGGGCGCGCGCGCGTACGGCTCTCGGACCGGCGGCGAGCCGCGTGGCTTTCTATTTGGCGTAGACGGTGCCAAATCGTCAAGTAACTAAAATTACCGCCAAAGGTGTACGTACGCCCTCTTCCTCCGGGGTTGTCGCGTCGTATATCGAATTCGCACGCACTCGTGAGAGTGCGGGACAGATAATTGCATTACAAATTACAGCGTAAATCTGATTATTACTCGCGCGTACGATACCAACTTCCTCTTCGTTTTCTCTCCTTTGTTGACGAATTTGTATCTGCGCGCTCTCTCTCCCTGTCTCGAGTTAACCTTTCGTGTGTTCGCTCGCATTGCGAAAAACTAAAGCCTCGCATAATTAATTTAATTTACTCGGAATTTCGGCGCGGCCCGCTCGCTCGCATTTCTTAATTGCGATGCGGGAAATAAAGCGTCGTCGCGTATACTCGGCTAATGACACTTTTCGCGGGTCGACGGGACGAGCTGGCGAGACGCGCGGTCGACGCGCTTTCTCGAGGAGATTAAAACGGCCGCGCGATTAATACTCTTTCCGCTCGCGGTCGTTACAATCACGCGGGCTATTATGCGATACCGCGATATGCACCGCTGTTGCGGCTTCTCGCGCGATTTCCACCTCGCGGGAAAATCGCGCGCTGAATTTACGACGGCGGCGTTATGAGAGGAGAGGAGGCGCGGACATAAAATATTCATTAAGTTGACGGAAGATTTTCTCCTAGAACCTCGATACTCACGACGCGTGCGTAAAGGCTCGTTCAGACGGCTGAGCCCTCTCTCCGAGACGGCGTTGTGTCAAGATCGACTCGTGCGCGACTCTTAATCGGTAACCCGACGCCGATCTCGACTCTGTAAACACGTGAAAATAATCCGTCCATTTATTGCGATTTATTGGCGATGCAAGTTTCATTTTTCCGTGTCTTGCTACGTCGAGAATTAAACTCACAATTACGATAGCTTTAATTTTGCATCTTGCCGTTTTACCTCTCTCGATTATAGCAGATGATTATATTTATGACGCTGTACTCCGCGTTTACACGTCAAGCCACTCGATGAAGTTAACGTGTTATTTTTACGACATCTCTTTATGATACGCGTACAATCTTCGGCATTGCGACGATCACAACAATGAATTATGTTAACTCGCGTCCTGAGTGCCGCGTCATGATTTTATTCAACGCTTCTTCCATGAAATACAGCATGTTAAAATAATATCATGACGACACATTGTCGTAGAAAAAAGAAGCAAGGAAATATATTTAAATAGGCGTTAAGTCGATCTCCTCTCGCGCGCCGGCAGTTTTAGCGGGACCTGCGGGAAAGGTCGCTATTCGTGAACCGATTTGCGAAAGGTCGGACGTCACGTTGTCGGATTTTATGTATCTGAACCGGTGGAACCAGCCGGCCAGATTAAAAAGCGATTTAAAGCCCTGCTTGTAACTTTCGAACGACTACGAGGTTGTAGTCGCGTCGCTTCAACTTTTCCCGCGCGTTCGCCTGCTCATTCGCTCGCTCGCTCACTCTCACGTAGGCGCGCGCACACACACACACACGTGCGGCTGATTAAGCAACGCACGATTAATATCGTTTATCAGTATCGTCGATTAGACGTAATCGACGTGTGTTACGCGCCCGACTGGTTTCGGCGGTGCGTGAGTCACGCGGTCGTCCTTCGTTGGTTTCTCCGTGTCGTTACGAATATAATCGTCGTCTTTCGTGCTCTCACGCACCTCGTAACAAAAATCATTCCGTTTAGATCGCCCGAAGGAACGTGTAATACGCTTGAGATATATCCAATACTGATAAATGCGAAACACTGAATACGATATGCGTATATAATAACGTGCTAATCGCCACGGATAACATTGACGTGACAAAATCGCGGGTAAGAAATTTCGTTTTGGAACACGCGAGGAAATCTAACGGGAATTTCGTGGTTGCGACGATTTCGCTTTAGGTAAGCGACGAAACGGCGGAATCGATAACCGCCATCGATATCGCGAGCGAACGACGATGCATATCACGAGCGCGCACGGAGCGGTCGGCAATGCGTGCGTTTATCTGGCAGTTTAATGCTAACAAACGCGTGCGATTCGATCGCGTGTCGAGTATATATGTGCACTGAACTAGAGAAGGAGGAGAGACAGAGAGCATAGAGTACGTGAGACTCAACTCTCCCCTGGAGGGAGTCGTACGGGCCAGAAAATCATGGGGTGGCTTTACCACCTGGTCGACCGCCCCCTCTCCGCTCCCACGGAATACGCGTGCACATACACACACATGCAACGCGCACGCGCGTATACACAGTCAGGATTCCCCTCGCAATTGTCTGCACCCTGTGTACGTCTTTCTCTTTCTCCCTTAGCCCCCTTCTAAAATAATGCAACACGCCACTGTGGTCCGTCTGCATACCAACCGAGATCACGCGATTCGCTCGTACGTATCGGTCACCCGGTATGGGCTGCCCTTCGTAACTACCTGTCCTCCGGACTCGTTCGGATTCGAGCGTGGTGCTCGATTTCTCTCCCTTAGTGGCTCTACCACCATGCCAATTGCAGATATGCGAGATACGCAATATTGTGCACGGCGGTGGGATAATATTTCTTCAATTTATGCACGGCGTATGTACCGTACGTATGTGTACGCGTGTGTGTGTGTATGCATTACGGATTATGTAGCGCGCGATATACGCTGTAATCTAGGCATCTTATAAGGTAAAGACGAGGGTTCGCTCGGCCATTTCGCGTTCTACCTAACGTGCGCTCCGTCGCTTGAGCGTCTTCCGTCGCTTTATAGATTCAATAAACATTTACCCCTATCGGTATAGCTCTACATATCGAGCACGAGTTTCTCTTGTAAGAGTCCTTCAACGCTCAAACGAACTCTTGTCTGAGCGTCCTATATTTTTAGACGCGAAAACGCATGTTTTATTTTCTCGAGGAATTACATTTACAAAGTAATACGTAGAAATATATATATATATATATTTTTTTTTTCTTCGTTAAAGATCACGTGTGTGCGATGTTACAGAAAATCTTTTATCTCGATGAAAGAATATTCATTCGTGTCCCGTGAACAGTCCAAGAAGAAACTTGCGCGTTGCAGCAAGAGGGAAATCTTATCTCACCACTATAAAGTACAAACATTTTATACGGACAACAAGCATAATAATTCGAGAATTTAATACAGCGAGCGTAATGTACTGCGCCTCGATAATTTAGGTTATGAATAACAATCCAGTGTTATGAGGGTTAAGTACACTCGCGAACAAAGAGAAGGGAAAAGGGGGAAGAAGAGAGGCAAGGTAAGCCACACGACCGTGTGCGTGCGTGCATGTCGAGATTTATTGTCGTTCGGCGACGATGGACGCGTGATATTACGTTACGATAATTGTTTTCGATATGAGAGGCGTGTCACGGGTAGCCGGCTGGCGCCCCTCGTCTCGACTTGGTATATTTTTTACGTCTCCGCGAGAGAGAAAGAGGGAGAGAGCAACGGATCGACAGACGCCGGTCCAGATCGAAGCTCGGATAACAAAGACGCGGATCTTTCTCTCTCTCTCTTTCTCTCTCCCGCCGGCTTGCCTGGTCGATATACCTGCAGCACACTTCAACACAGAGCACTGTCGAAGGAGCGAAGGGTAGAGACCGTTACTTGACTCTTATCCTTAACCTGAAACAGACTGAAAAATATTTTAACAAAATATGCAGATGCGATATTTCTATCCTGCTCTCTCGGAGAGTCTTGTACGCGAAAACCTCCGTCTTGAAATTATCATTTTGTCTTCTTCTCAATCGGGAACTCAATCTCGCGAGTTGTAAGTCTCCAACTTCGTCTCGCATTCGAAGGCGGAAATTGCGACGAGGGTAATTTTGCCAGCGCGTGGCTCTCGACGCACGTGAAGGGATAATCGCGCGGATCAATCGACTAGAAAGTCTCGAGAGCGTGAAAAAATCTCGCTCGATAGCGGATTTCTCGCTGCGACGACCTCGGGGAGGAGCAGTATCCCGCTATATCTTCTCCTGCGACTAATTATCGCTTGATATTTTCTAGAAAGGCCCGGGAATCGCGTGCCCGGCACCGCCGGGGTGTTCGAGGGCAGGGTCGAAAGGATATAAACAACGACCATTGCCGCCGTACAATGGCCGTTCTTATCGTCGGCTAAGAGACGTGATTTAACGCGCGAGCCGCGGCGTATCGGCAGGTCGACCGGTTAACTAGAAAGTTGAAATATCTGCAGGAAGTCGTGCGCCGATGGATTTCTCGTATGAGTCGGTCTAGGAGCGATCTCGATCGGCGAGGTCAGCGTGCGAGCGATTCGCCAAGGCAATCTAGAAGTTCCTCGTAGGAGAGAAGCCTTGCGGTTATATGCTCACATGTACACACACACAGACACGCATATTCGCCCATGAAACGTATGATCGGATGATTAATATGTAATAAAAATACTTTAACGCGAGAGAATTGTCGTAATTTTTTTTTTTATACTCGGTCGTTCGCTTTGTGAGGACAATTTCTCTCTTCGAACGCGTCACATGTTAGGTTAGAGATCGGAATTATTATCAGAAACTCGAACATCAACACAGAGCGAAATTTTCACAGGAGAGGAACAATTTTTTCATACTTTCTCTCTCTCTCTTCACGTTATCGTCTTGAAATCCTTAATTTATTTTGAATAAAAAAACGCGATGAATTTAACGCCAGAATTATTTCAACGAGACATCTTGCGTCTCCTCCTCGTCGAAATTATTCGAATACGTTTTTAAATGCGAAATGCCTGGCGCGCGCGGGCTCAACAACGTGATATGTCGTTACGACACTCGTTTTATTCATTTGCCTCCGAACGGCACAAACCAAGAGTCGAAGTGAGACGACACCGCGAGAGACGGTGCTGATTTTATTTCAAGGATGAATAGGAGCTTATAGCCTCGGCACTATTTCCAGCGGTCCATTAGTTCGTTGACTAGGAGAGGAAAAATGTAATAAACCGCGACACGTCGCGTCTTCCAGCGACGATATAGAACCTTCCGTGCGGGAGAAAAATTAAATTGCTTCGCCTTCTCTCTTTTTCCGTCTCCTGCCTCGCACGCTCTTCGTCCTCTTCCTCGTCGTGAGTAACGTAGATTCACGATTCGCTATTCAAGCTGACAGGGCTTCCGCGTGGAAAATTCTTGCTTCCGCATCCTTCCGCGTGCGCCTTCATCTGCAAATGATGATGAATTAATCTCGACAGAAATCGGTTGTGTTGCTTATCAACACGTCTGTTTGGACTTATACATCACGGTCAATTATAAGAGAGCAAGTCTTCAAGTAGTATATCGTTTCGAGAAACGAAGCAATGATGCGATAATAAAAATTAAAATGATAATTAAATTGATGATAATTGCATTTCGTTTGAAAACTTGTGTCTATAAATGAAAGAATATATACGACATAGAATTAATACATCGTGGTAAGGGAACGTGTTATCAAACACTTGCCGACCGTGCCGTTTCGTGTCTTAATTAATGTGCATATTTTGCAATGTATTTTCGCACGATCTATGCGGAAATTCGATCGAGGTAAGCGAAACGTGATGGAAACGAGTTTTACAGTTACGGCCTGGTGTTTACGAGGATCCTCCCTGCTCTCTCGGCATAAACGTTATTTGCGCGTACAAGAGCCGTGCGTTGTTCCTCCCTCTCTCCTTCTCCGTTCTTCTTTCACGACTGTTACCACCAACGTCGTCGTTGTTGAGTAGAAGGAAGAGAAGGAGGAGTAGGTACGACGACGACGAGGGTGACGGCGGTAGTGGCGACGGTATTGCATTAACACGCTCGAATGGAAATTACAGCGTCCTGGTCATCCCGACGTTTCGTGGGCGCGTTTACGACGTCGTTTCCCCCAGTTTTAATGAACAATGAGAGCAACACGAGAGGGAGAGAGAGAGAGAGAAAGATATACCACGCGACCGTCGTCGAATCGCTGATCATCCGAGTTAAGACGGGCGTTGATTAATATTTACTATATATTCTAACGTTGGCAATAATCGATGGTTCAACTTGTCGGAGTATCGATCGAATCGAAACGCACCGAGCAATTTCGGTAAAAAAAAAAATGCAAATCTTTAATCACGTTTTTAAAATATAATTATTTTTATGCTCCTATGTACATATCAAAGTGAACATCGTGAATGTGTAAAAACTGCAGAATTACTTGATACAATTTTTCAAACAAATTTTTTTATATAAACGGAATGAAATATTATTTGGACCGCGAGCTTATCCGATATTTCCATGTTTGGAAGTTTATCGTCTTATATATATGTTCGTTCTTGCTGGTATAACGATTTGTTTGCGATGTCGAAGTTCGAGCTTTATCGATGTCAGTTCGTCGGCGGGGCTTCTTTGGCGTGTTACTCGCGCTTCGCGGAACCAGGCGGCTTGCTCGTTCGTTCGCTCGCTCGCTTGCCTCTGTTCACCGTGGAAAATCGCTGACGAGGGGAACTTTCTAAGTGCACGCTACATAATCCATCGCATGTCGGGCCGCCGCTGTGTACACACACGCGCGCGTGTACGATCAACTTTCGACCTCGATGGAAATGTAACAGGTAGTCCCTCTTCCTCCCCGCGCCGAGGAGATCCGAAAGAGAACCGCGTGACTACGCTCGAATTATACGTATGTGTACGTAATATTTTATGCAATTGCTGTGTTCGCGTTCGCCGCGCCAAATAAAAAGATCATTATCGCGATTGTCGATCCACCGTCGATTTTCTCGACGCTGCACTTTGGTGAATTTGCATTCGTGTACGTGTGCGCGTTTCTCGGTAGACAGCGACATTTTGCAGTAGATAATCGCTCCACGGGAGAAAATCCGCGAGCTCGCGGTTTTCGCGGATGCGCTCGTATCGAACGGATGCTATTTAGTTATGCTGAACGGCCATTGTTTTGTTCCTCCGTGTTATCAGACTTTTCCGCGGAAACTGCAAGGTTAATTAAGAGAACTTTGGATACATATTCATATGGCGGTCGCGAACAATATTTTTTTACCCGGCAGATTTCCATATCGCGCGTAGGAATTACGTGAAGGTGTGCCGATATATCGCGCTATTTTCCGCCTTGCATACTGTGATCGCGACGATCGACACCTCTCTCGGCTCCTCGACGAATGGCGTCCCTTGGCCCGGCGAACATTGATTCGCTTTAGGAATTCGTGTCTCGACGGAAACTGTCTGTCGTCTCTCATTGTTGTCGCGTAAGAAAAAGAAATAAGTAAGATAGCCGACGGTATCAAATGCAAATCCTCTTTCGACAATAGAACTCGATTAATTTGAATGACGCCGGTTGGCGAGCATGCGGGGCACTGTAACGCACCCGAATAACCCAGTTGTTCCATCAGTGATTGAAGTTCAGAGCGATTTTCGAGCGAAAACTTGAAAAATGTTTTTTCAAGTTTAATCTCAGGAAAAACGAAGATATACAAAAAACAATGAAATTGTGCAAAATATGTCAATGTCAATTAACATAAATTAACAAAAAATTGTAGTATTGCGCGCGAACATTTACAAAGAAAAATTTCTGCCGAAAGTTCTGGTGGCTCGTGCAAATGAATGACGGTAGTTTGACACTGCGTAGAACGATATACGTTATTAGAAAAAAAAAATAATTTGTTGAAAACAAATGCCCAAACTTCAATGATATATTGTTGTTCCTTCTTCTATTATTAGCGCCCGGTTTTTGCCGATTACTTCTCGTACGTTATATCAGTAAATCTCGCGATTATAACTTTGTTCACGTGTTGTATGCCAAGTGACATGTTGTGTGGCGACGTTTTAGCGAGGATGAAGGCGCGAAGACGACGATGCTCGCTCATGCCATGATGTAAAATGTGGGTGAACGACGTGCTTCTCGGAATAATTGTTAACCGTGAACGATAATAATCCTGCGCGCATGTGTGCGATACGTGCATTTGCGAGTTCCACGAAGGCCGCTCACCTACCTGCCTACGCTTGGAACCGCACCAAAATCGCGGTAGCAATCGTCCAGAAATTACGACGATCGTCTACTTGATGGCGTATTCGTACGATACGCCAGCTCTACGACGTCACTAACGCTTTAATTACTATCGCCTCAATGATGTTTGCGAAGGCGAAGATTTGCGAAGTTCGCGCGCTATTTCGTCTCTTCGCAAGCTAAACGTGCAACTGTCGCACATGTCTGAGGTTTTTCGCGAATCATTACTTTCTATTACAAATATTCCTTTCCTTTTATCGATTTGCACTTGGCGTAGTTGCATTTTCCAATTTAATTCGGTTATGGGACTTTTTTTGGAAACTGATCAAAAATTACGTAAGCCCCGATCGCGCGCAATTTTCTATGAGACACTGCGGAAAAGTGACAAGGTCGTAACAAATAAACAAGATCGTAAGATCAGCATATGTCAGTCGACGTGTTATTAGATCTGAAATATCTTCATTGCATCTTCTATTACAAAATCTATTACAAAATGCAATTATATTGCTTACATCGACGTCTCAGGACTCTTTCTCATGCATGAGTTATAAAAAGGAAACTGAAGACCGAGAGCTATTTCTCCGACTCGACAGTTCGTAGAAAATCATCTTCCGATTTTTACACAATGAGAATCTTGTAATTATATCCTCCTCTAGTGGCGACACACGCAGTTTCTGCCATTCGCGCCGTAATGAGTGATGACCGCCGCGTGCTCGGATAATTTCTTCTTCCCTTCCGGTGTTCCTTGCGAACGCTTCCGAGAAGGAGCCGTGTCTCGTAATCAGACTCCGGAATATAGAGTGTCATTTTCGCGTGTTATTATTGGTGCCCGGACCAGATTAGATTAATGCAGCAGTCATTAGCGTTTGCGTCATCTGCCCACCGAGACGGCTCATTCGCGTACGCTCGCTCGCTCGTCCGCCTCCTCCATCCCTCTTTGATCCTCTTGGTCTTCGTTAGCGCCCCGTCTCTCTTCCTCCCGCATTCTGTTGGCAGGGGCTTGATTCGTCACAGTGCTGTCTTGTATCAAACATCGCACCAAACGGTCGCGAGACCGCAGTCGATTTCGCGGTTCCTTCTGCTGTAATCTTATTTTTCTATTGCCGAGTGCGATAGAATATCGTTAATTAGCATTAAATCGTAATATTCAGTGTATTCATTATCGTTCGATATAATCTCTGCAAATTCTATCATTGTAATCGGCGCGTAACGTATTTTTCACGCTATCGGAAATAAACTTATCGGAGAATTATGTCCGCTTCGTTCCTAATAAGGATATAATAGCCCCTCTGTACAGTATCTTGGCCGAGTGCGGCACGGTATACGCATACAGAGAGTGTATTATAATCCTTGTTAGTGATTGAAACGAGAGCGTTAATACCGATTAGTTCAATTCTCGAAACTGCGCGTAAAAAAGGAGTATACTTTGCGCTAAACGGAATATGATATCGTAATTCACAGAAATTTTATCGGACAATAATGGCTGCGTTAATAACGAGGCGTGTGCGCAACGAATGTGCATATATCGATGAATGCCGCGAATTTGCGCTTCAATTGTTGTCTCTCTCTCTCTCTTTCCTCTCTCTTTCTCGCAGAATAAATACTCCAGTTTCAACATTATCGGTTTACCCTCAAAGTTTACGCTTGATGGATCTCTTCGCGCGTACATGAAGAGTCTCGATCACAATTCGCTGTCTCGATTTTGGACTGTCATTTTATGTATTTTTTTTTACAGACGCATCGATTGTCGTGAACCATCACGAAACGACACTCGTCCGCGCCAATCCCCCGTCCGTTCCTCTCGCTACACGCGCTGCTCTTTTTGATCGCGCGCGGTTTATCATAACGCCCGTGGGTCTCTCTTAGCGGCTCGTGTGTCGCGACTCCCCTCGTTCCAGTTTTATTTTTACGCGGAGATGGATTTATTTCCGGCGGTAACTGCGCTCATAGGACCGTGTACGGACTGTAAATTTATCAGCGCGATGTCTGCCGCCCGCCAGGTGGACGTGATGCGCACTCTTTCTCCTCCTGCCCTCTCTCCCTCTCGTGCTCCCTCTTCCGCGACTTTTCCTATCTTTTACGCTAATTAACCTTCTTCCTCTGCACAACGCGAGGTCCGTTAAACCGTCAACGTGGCACGATTAAGTTAATGAAATTCTGAATGTATAATCTCTTGATGAAGTCGATGTCTCAGCTTTTATATGCTTCGCTCCTCTAATAGTCTTGTATAATTTTTTACTCGCGATTGCAAGATCAACAGTTCTCCCGCTTTTTTTTTTCCTTCGCGTGAGGAAGAGTTAAAGGGTGGGCACGCGCGATCCTGAACGAGTAGGCTCTTCTCGCGAGCGATTTCATTAGGACTCGAATCGTGCTTCGGAGTCTTCGGCTTTGGTCGGTTCTTGGACGGAGGGCCGTCTAAGTTTATCCGCGTTATTTCTGGCGGGAGCTGACGCACCGCTTCTCTCCTGTCCTCCCTTCTCGCGCTTCTCCTCTCCTCTCCCATGGTCGGTTGCTTCTAAAGAATTATCCTCGTGTATGTTCAAGCAAGACGCAATACACGAGTTAGCCGTCGGCCGAAACCGTGAGTCGTCCGCCTCTTTTTCGGGCTGTCTCGAAAAGTTGCTCCGCGGCGATACCTCACTTTAACGGGCGGCTGTCCGTACTTTAACTCTCTCGTGCGCTATCGAGTATCCAAGCGCTCTTAAATTTAATAAGCTCCCGATACCTTCGCTCGATTCGGCATCGAATGTCACGGGATGTCGAGCTGTATCTTCCGCTTCCCGTCGACGATACCGAAGCGATGGGGGATATCGTAATTTTGACAAGTAATTTCGTCCGCGAGGATTTATGGAATAAAAATTCACCAAGTCTAATTGCAAGTGAAGAAAAATATATGTGGGATACCTCTCGGAACGATCGTTCGCAAATGTCACTCTATCTAATTTATTTCGAGCGTGAATGATGATCTCCGCTCGATATCGCATTTCACGTGTCGACATTTAATTAATACAGGCGAATTAACGGGGACCGATCAAGATTCATCATGTCATAGAGTGAGAGAGAGAAGCTAGACGATACTTTTACTATCGAAGTATCGCCGAGTTCGCGGACCGGATCGACGAGTCTTCAGGCTCGTTTCGTCGATTCACGGAAATCAACGAAGAGCTCTTTCGACGGCGTATTTTAAACGATGATTGTCGAGAGATCCCGTCTCATTTATGCGCGCGCGAGATGTCTTCCTCGTGCCGTAAATCCGCCGCGTTTGCACCTTCACAGGAATAAGCCTGACATTTCCGCGCTCGTATTCCTAATTGATATCGACGAACGGCAGGGGGAGGGAGGAGCTGCGGCTTTAATATCCGCGCCGCGTCGACGGCACCGCTCGAACAAAAAAAAAAGAAGAAGAAGCGACGAATACGTAATCGCACCGATGGCGACGTTTCTCAAACCGTCTACTTATATTTAGATATTCGCGACGTTAATATCTCGAGAGTTCGTCTCACCAGCATATTTATATTCGACACGTTCGCGCTCCGATTCGCGATAAAATAAACAGCCGAATATTATAAGCTATCATACAATGGCTGACCGCCGTTGAATTGGCGAGATCCTTACATAATTGGGACGATTTTCACGCTTTTTCCCTGATAATTACTCGCTTATTGCTACTGCCAGCTGCTTTAAACAAAATTACTGAAGATTAACAGTACAGATCAAAAGGTTGTTCCCTCTCTGGTTAGTACAACCAGATTTTTTTCCGTATGTCGATGTAAGTATTTATAGCGTATTATCCTGTGACACCTTTCCGGGATTATTTTTTAATCAGTATAAGAGATCATTGTAAATTGTCTTCTCGAGATAATACAGTTTCGTAGGTAGATGCACGAGTCGTATAAAAAGTGCAGTCTGGAAAGCGTTTGGCTCGAAGTGCGATCGAGCCTGTCGACGTACTCACGCACGCACGCACGTATAGGCACGCGTGTAGAAGTTTGATAGGCGAGCAGAAAAAGATTAAGTTACCGAGGTTCACCTGTTAGTCTGAAAACTGAGTACACGACTGCGGTAACATACGTGGCTCTCAATGCACACTTTGGCGGTGTAGTAACTCTCTTTCCCCCCTTCCCCCTTCGTCTCGTATACACTTTTCTCGCCTTATCTCGCTGCGTTGGTGTTCACAGACGGTGTCAAATTAAACGCTTTCAACATCGCCATGTTAGTTAGACTCGTCACGTTAGAGCTGGCGTCGCGGAAAGAAGTTATGAATATTTCCTGCGGCCGACGTGGTTTCTACTCTATTATTATTTTCGTAGATTTCTACGGCCTTCATCGGTCGAACCGGGAAGTGATCTCAAATGGACTTATCGCGCACACGTGCAACGTACTAGCGTATCTGTGCGCATGTACGCAAAGTAACATGTCCCGAGCGACTATTTCAATAACGCTTTAGTTTCCAGATATTCTGACATTTCAATTTTCATCTCCCAAAGTAAACACGAAGAGGTTACAAGACGCCGTTTACAATATTAAGATCCGCGTAGAAGACGTAAAACGTGAACTGCGCCAAGTGAATTCGCGCAAAAGTTGCTCTCGTCGCGGTTGCCTCTAACTGCAATAAAAATAGTCGGTAAATAACGCGCGAGTTATACGGCGGCAGGGGGAGGGGGACACACTTTATTTATATTCCTCCAATAACCGACGGTACGAAAGCTCCGATCAAAGAACCGGCCGCGCGTATTTAGACGAGGCGGACAAGAACTTGGACGTTCTCAGAACTCTACTTTGAAGATCTCGATAGGTACGCGCGTCCCGAATACCATCTTGATAACCTCGCGAGCGCGATTCGCCGATGACGATGCGGATGAACGGTACAACGACGGTTAACGAGCGTAATATACGCTCGTACACTCAGACGTATCCTTCTTTTCTTTTTATACGAAACAACTCATCCGGCTTTTTGTCACGGACGGTAATCAGTCATGGCGCGATTAATCGACGCTAGCAATAAGCGATCGATGATCAGATTGTACACTTCGTCGTCCGTACGATTCTTCGAAAATCGGCGGGAAGTCGCGATTATCCTCGGGCAGCTTTCCGTGTACGCACGAATATTTCGGCATGAGGAGAGAATAATAACGGCGCCCGTAATAGCCGTGTAAAGGTTGCGTCCTATTCCCTCCTCGCGGTGGAGGACCGCCGCCTGATCGGGGAGCCGCGATCGTGCCTCTTTGCTCGCCTTACCTTGTGAATTATTCATCGGGGCCGTATTGGCCGTTGGGCCCTCCGTTGCTTCACGTGATCGTCCGTCACCCTATACATATGTATACAACGAATATCGGCGCGAGTGTATTTGTGTGTGTATATACACGGCTCGATATAGCGCTCATCTTCCCTTTCACGAACGTGTCGCTCGTTATTCCTCTTCTGTCCTGAAGAACGTCGCTAACGCGTCCCACATCTCGAAACACTTGTCGAAATAACCGGTCGATCTCTACGCTCTCTTCCTTGGAAGTACGTTTGGTTCGCCTCTTTGCACACTTTTTCATCATATTTCCTCCCTTTGTCTCGCTCTCGGAACACTATGTATTAAATAGCGGGATACTTGTTGATGGGATGTATCCTTAAAGTCGAAGAGGCTGCTGGAGAAGGAGTGAGTGCTTCACATTTCCATAATACGAGTAAAGATATTATGCGCTCCCGTATAACATATTTGAATTTCAGTTAAATAGCCGAAGTTTCGAATTTGGAAGAATAATGTGAATTCAATTTAGAGTGTAACGTTAATATATTGCAACTTCTCGCACGCACTTTCATGCCCGCTTGCCCCTTCGATATCGAAGAAGACGGATCTTGTTCCGACTTTCGTCGAATGTGCGAGAACGTGAGATTTCGCGGTTTTATTTTCGTCGCCCATCTTCGCCGTTATTTTTTTGCGAAAAGAAAACGTCGACTCGGCGACGTCACCGGGAATTATTACATTCGACGATACTCCCTCCTCGTTCGGCTTACATAACGTGGGCGGCCCATCGGAGCGCGGCGACAGGCGAACCTTGCCAAACGTACGATTAACCTCGAACTTGCCGCGACCTCCGTCGTCGTTTACCCCCTCCGACGCGTTACTCCAGTTTCTTTCCATGATAATACGTCGCATCTGAACAAAACGTCGAGCAAAAGTGAAAAAATCGCAACTTTGCGAGAGAGAGAGAGAGAGAGAATAAACGTCGACGGGTGGTCGTTTTGCGTTTATACGCGCGCGGGCGCGCTTGTATAACGTCGCCGCTGTAAAAATAGTTGCTCGTTGGCCAACTACATTGTATCGCGAGACCATCTCGACGTGTCCTAAGAACAGCCTCACCTTGAAGAACCACGTCGTTTCTCTCGAGGCTGACGATGATCTTCGCGCGTCAAGATGAATGAATCAGCCCCTCTCTCTCTCTCTCTCCCTCACCCTAGAATTAATTCGGATCGGCGATATCTTGATTTAAATGGCCGAGCTGAGAATTGTCGGAACTGTGTATAGACGTGAACGTTGTGAAATCATCGTCGGTTTTCTGCTCGAATCTCGAGATTATATATAACGATTTAAAAAAGAAACATCTCTCTACTCGTACCTTGGCAATGATGCGAGTTTTAATTATATGCCACCATCCGCTGTCCTATGTGGAAATGTTAAACGACTGCAAAGCGCTTGATTATATTTTTATTTCAATCGCGCGGCGGCTTTGGTTGGCGGAGCGAACGTTACACACAAAGCTGTCACAGTGCTCCGCTCGCATAAAAACATAATCGCGAGCCACTCGGAAGACCCGTGTGTTTAATCGGGCGTCCACTCGTCGTCTGGACTGCGAGATAATTGTTACCGTGTGCCAAAACGCGATGTGAAATGATAGAACCTGCTCGCACTCATCGCCCGTTTGCGGCGAGCGTGAATATCGCGCGAGGTGACAAAGCGCGCGCGAGCGTATCAGGAGGAACACGAGGCTACTCGAAAGCTGCAAAATATCCGGATGTTTAGCGCGCTTTTGAAAACGAGTCCCCCAACCGACACGCAGTCCACATGGTGTGTGCCGGCCAGGCGTTTAATGGCAGCGACGAGCAGCGGCTTAGCATCATTGAAAGGTCAACACTACCGAGTGCGCACTTGTCGACCGGCTCGTTTACAATGCACGATGCATCCCGGCAACGGCTGACACGTCGCTTTTCTTCGGTTCGTTCACCCCGCGCCGAAATATGTTTCGAGAGTATTATATTCGGACGAGAGATAGAGAGAAAAACTCATGCTCGTACATACGGTGGCCAGGCGAGAAGGAAGCGGATTCGGATCTCAACCGCGGCTGTAAATATTCAAATAGTGGGACGGCGCGTGTATTTGGTTATTTCAAGTTGAACTTCGGTTACGAAATTACCGATTCGAGCCGCTTGAATATTCGATGCGTTCGCGACCGCGTAGCAGCATCTATGTGCCGCTCTTCGGGAACGGACACAAGCGCATCAGGTGCTCCGTCGAAATTTTCTCAAATCAATTCGTCGTTCGCGAGAGAACGCTTAAATCGCGAATCTCGAAGCGTCGAATCAGTAGATCGACGCGTGTCTGTTTCAGCCTTGAGAGATTCAGACGCGTCGAAATCTTTTCTGATTGTCCGCAAGATCACCCGAGAGCCCGACGAATGTAGAAATAGCGTAGGGTCAATGCCGCGTTCTCGAACACGAGAAACACGTTCGATATCTCAAAAGAAGCTCAACCGTTCACTAATCATGTTCGTCCAATCGCACGGCGTTATTGCCGACGCGCTTCTCGACAGTTTCGTCGCGGTGCAATTTCGTCGTCGCATGTGGTCGCGTCACGACGCGGTGCTCCAATTAAACCCGGCCGATTCGAACGAATTCCCCATCGCGTCCGTTTCCATTTTCACGAACTCCGAGCTCGTTGTATTTACGTGTCAATTCCGTGCGTTCGATTCGGTGCGCGGTTGCGAGGAGCGGCGGCGGCGGTGGGAGCGCGGGTAGAGAAGGGAGGACGGAAGGCATCATCGGGGTATCTAGAATTCGAAGCTGGGCCGGTTCGTTTGGCGCGAAGCCAGACCGACTTACCCAATTAGGTTTCATCACTGGGTCGGCAGCTTCCCTGGCTGCCAATATTTGCAATACCTAACTAAACTGATCCAATTATAACCAAACCGCCGCTCCATCACCCGATTGACATATAGCTGCCGTGCGCCAGATACGACTAGAGAGAAGCCGTGCCGTTGCCTCGACTCGCTTCGCGCAACCAACGTTCATCATCGTCGTTCGACGCGCTATAACTCGGTGCACGGGAGCGACGTCCGATGATAACTTCGGTCTGCGCGTAATTGAAAAGTCGACGGAGAAATTGACATCGTGCGCCGCCGCGCTTTGGGAGAATTATGTCTTCGCCGAGGTTTGATCCCGCGGAAGGAAGCAGAGGAGGGGGGTAATGAGCGGCGTTTCGGCGCTCTTTCTAACGAGTGAAATTATTTGTTGGTAATTACTGGAAGAGCGGCCTCTTCTCGAGATGTTCCTGCCCCGTTTCTTGCGATTACCTGTTTTTTCTGCTCCCCATCCGTTTCCTCCGCTCCGATCGTTCTTGACGACCGCGTCGTCCTTTTTCTAGCGACCGCGCGTTTACCGCGGAATCCCGAGCCATGAATAATAAATTTCCCGGGCAAAAAGTCCTCGCGGGTTTTGCCCAATCGGTTTCGCATTTCGGCCAACGCTACGCGAAGAAGCGTTTCTCCCGCCGGAAGCGGCTTCTTTTCCCCACGAAGGAGGAGGCCCACAGCCTTCCCTTTGCCCTCCGACTACGGCCTTCCCACGGAACACTCGCGAGTTTCCTGCGGCTCGTTAATTTATTCCCCGTCGATAGGTAGGTCCTCCCGGATTCCCGATCGCTTACACAGCCGCGAACAATCGCACACGTACCGTACACACCGCGTACACATGAAAGCGAATGCTCTCTCTCTCTCACTCCCGCTCCCGAAGTCCGACAAGAGAGTCCGTGGTAGTCCATTGGCATTGCAGCCGGTCCAGCAGGAACGTATCCACCGAGAGAGAGAGAGAACGAACGACAGAGGGGAGCGAGGAGGGTTGCATCGGGTGTCTATAAAGGAGACGCGCGAGAGAGCGCGACGGAGAATGGGCCAAGAGGAGGGCGAGGGGGGTGGCAGCAGAAGGGGGGCCTCCACTCGCCGCTATTCCGGGCATTCGATTTGGTATTTTTCTTTGTGTATCGCGGATAGTTGAAATTGTTCCGCAAGCAGGGCATTGATATATCGTCCCGCGGGTCCTTTGAGCTGCCCGCGCGGCTCCGAATTATCGTTCGCGTACTCTCACGGCAACGGTGCTCTCTCCCCCTTTTCTCTTCTCTCTCTCCCCCCGCGTCCCTCGGCCTTCTCCTTCTGACCGATGCAATCGCACACTCTGCATTGCACACTTCTCGTCTACTTTTTCTGTTCTCTTGCATCTCTTCCCTTTCCCCTCTCTCGTCTCCTCTGCCCATTCGGAGTCAGGCTACCGGTCAATTTATCCGACGGGACCTTCGCTTTATTTCGTCCATAGATCGAAATGCAGCCGAGAGGCAGCGTCCTGCGAGCGGACGACTTTTCCCCCGCGGTGTTTTCCGCGCGGTTGCTCTCGACAGTCGATCCTTCTGGCTTCTACGAGCCGGCGACCTCCTCTTCCTCTTTCCTCTCTCCTCGTCATTTGTCACCGCGGTCGATCCGATGTTACGACCGAGCACCACCGTCCGAGACGGACCTCGTACCAAATTCGAAACGTTGGATTTCACTTGTTGGCAACGAAGGGCGAAGCGCGAAATGGAATACAGAATGTCGCGAAACATCGATTTCGGCGATTTTTCATACGCTCTCCCGAAAGATAGCACAATTCTTAACGTTACGCTGATTTATTATGCATGTGACCGCGCGTGAAATTCCGTATCCGCAGATTTACTTTACACGGGATTGTGAAATCGCGTACAACGGGGAGAGGGTTATCTTTCTCGGGTACTCTCGCAATTCTTGCCTCCGCGAACGAACGGAGGAATGGTCCAAACAGTTGGCCGTGGATCGCGAGAACGTCCCATTCTCTCGGCGCTAATCGACTCGCCGGACGATTACCCGTACCACCGGTTTTTCGCGCAGAGAATGGTGATTTTATAGGGCTCTCCTCTTCGCCGCGCGCCTATATCGGACTTCTATGAAGGACCACGACGGCACGAGAGAGCTTCATTCTTCCTTCTCGATTTCAGCCCCGCGCCTTCTTCCATGAAAGAACCTGCGAAGCATCCTGGCTCATCCTGGAACTATGGCGCGCGATGGCTTTCTACTCCCTTTTTTTTTATCCTCTCTCCTTTTCTCTCTCTCTCTCTCTCACTCATCCGCTTACACCGAAAGTCCGAGCTCCCCTTTGTGTGTAACGGTGAATCACGAAAGGGCGAGGGGGCCAGGTCGACCGCGCGAGAAGGAGGGACTGAGGAGAGGGAGGAGGAAGAAGAAGAGGAGGAGAGGGAGGACGAGAAGGGTCCGGAGAGTGGCGTGGGAACAAAGGAAGGCGACGACGAGGAAGATGCAGAGAGACGGCGCATCCAGTCCCCCTTTTCCCTCTCTCTCTCTCTCATTCTACTCCACTTTATTCTTCGTCTTTCTCGCCGTCGTCGTCCCTTCCTTACCCTGGACCTCTTCCGCGCTACCACGATCTATCTTCTGGCTTCCAATAAGAAGAAGTAAATCACTCGAAGAGAAGAGACACGGCCACGCCGCCGCCGTCGTCATCATCGTCTTCCTCGTCGTAGTCTTCCTCGTCTTCGACGATCGATCGTTTTCGGGCGAAATTATTTGCCGTCTCTCGCGCGATCATCCATTATACCCCTCTCTTTGACCACCCTCTCTCTCTCTTATCGCGTTAAAATTAATCTCCGTTGTCCGTAACTAAGTACCGAGCGCGCAGCTCCTTCCCGCATCGCGGCGAAAGGAGCGCGGTATAACGAGAAATTGACATAAAGGGGGCCTGGGGTCAACCAGTCAAGTAGCTCCTCGACCGACGCCCCCTTCTTCTCTCCTTCTCTCGCTCGTTTTCTTTCCATTATCTTTCTCTCGGAGCTCCATCTCGATGGGTTCACGCGCGCGTGTGTACGTAGCAGCGGCGCACAGACTCGAGCCGACGGGCCGGTTTGCGCCTCGCTCGTGATCCATCCGTAGGATGCAGCAGCGTGACGGAGAAAGGGAGAAAGAGAGTGGCTACGCGAAAGAAGCGCGAGATGGGCGGGAGGGGAAGGCGCGCGACAGATGCGAGACGCAGCTCCGTAGACTTATTCTTTACGTTCGTAAGACGTAACGGGCTGTTGCCGCGCGAGTAGTACCGGCGTCGAAAAGCGCTCGCGATCGAGCACGCCGTCGCACGAAAATCCGAAGATTTCTCCGCGGATCATTCGATTCGGCGTTGCACGAATTTTCACCGAGAATTCTGTGTCGGAAAATTCGCCTGAAAGTCGACGCGTCCTTCCGCAAAGCCGCGATCTCGAGATTATTACTTTCATTCGCGATTAATAGCGTCGGCGAGAATCGAGCGCATTTTTCGTCGCGCCGACTGACAGGATAATCGGTGCTTAACGACACGACCCGGACTCCGTCTGGCCCCGAGTCGAAGCCGCTTGTTAAGGCGAACCCGTGTGCAACGCACGTGGCACCGTCGTCGTGGCCGCACCTGCGTGACGTCACTCAACGGTATAACGACGACTATATTTCATAATAACGACGGGCGATCGAGACTCACGAATGAATGGAAAGCCGAGCGTAACCGCGAGCAAGGAACGCTTCTCGCATCCGTTCGAGTTTACCAAGACGAGAAAAGGACTTCCCTTTCCGCGAGCGCTTGAATCTCGCTCATCGTGCTGATTCGTTCCTTCTCTCGATCGTGAAATTTAAAAAAATCTTCCAACGAACTCCGCGTTTTAAATCAATTATCTCGAGATATCATTATTACATCATAGCGTTTCTCCGAGCTGAAAAAAATAATTACCACTTTAATTGGTTCTTTCGTTCAATCGTTCATTAACATCCATATTAATAAAGGGGTGCTCGCAAATTGCGTGGAAATTAAAGAAAGGAAAACAAAAGTGTATTTTTACAATTTATCATCAAATTCGCCGGGAAGCGTTCAAATCGATGTACATTTTTTTCTCATGTTCCCACATGCATCACATGAAAAATAACGTCGTTTGTACGGTCGGTCTCGACGCGGTCCCGAGGCGAGACGTGTAATTGGCTTTCACGGGAATGTCAAGCGACGGATTAGCGATTAATTGCATCGTCGTCGCCGCGTCGAGTTATCTGTGATATTAGGAAATCTTTATCAGATGAAATATATCCGATTATATATAGTTTATCTATAATTCCTCGTCTCGCCTGTTTTTGCTGCGACCGATCGTTTCGCCGGCTGCGACGCACGACAGTCTCTAATTGGATTTTAACGTAGCGACGCGATGCGCCGCGTCGGCCGATAAACCGCCGGCGTGTCTGCACGATAGCGGTCCTTTGTGTAATCGACTTGGACAATATCGCTCAATACAGTCTGGCCGATTGCCATTTATACCGCGGTCTCCATCGCCGCGATTGCTCTATATCGGCTTCTTGTATGATAAATACGTCTGCCGCTTAATAGGATCCGCTTCTCGTCGACGACAAATAGCATTTCCGCCGTGTCCTTCTCTCACCATTTCCCGAACAGAAACGCAATATATTCTGAAAATTTCACATTACCGAAATTTACGTATCTTCAAAGACAAACCTGTCCTCTCGGCTGGTTCACATTCGAAACGAGATACGCAGTAATTATCGCGGATTTTTTTATCTTTCAATCTCTCCCTCTCTCTCCTCCTTTTTCTATTAATTAATCGAATCGATAATAAATGGATCTTCTTTATAATGTTTTTGTTGAAGAGAGATTTATTTCGATTTCATCTCGATGACTCGGTCGTAAAGTCGGCCGAACACGACTTACGATCGTACGACTCCGTGATGAAGAAATTTCCTCGCTAACGGGCCGTACGTCTTAACGCGATAGATAAGTTAACGGAAGTTCGTCGATACTTCGATCGACCGTAGCGATTACGAGACTTCTCGTCCGTTAATTGCTACGGCCGGCAATTAAGAGAGCTTTCTACAAAAGTAACCGTTGTAATGAATCTTATAAAACTACGGGAGTCGCGGGAATAAGTTCCGCCGGTCTCGCGCGGAAGCACTTTTACTTCGAGACTGTTAAATTAATCCCGTTCGCTCTTATTGATAGAATATTTTTATTTGAGCCGCGATGTTTCGCTCTTTTCTTTTCTCTTTTTTTTTTTCTCTACACGAACGTTATGTTTATCGGCGCCAATGAGCATACCTAATTACGGAGTCTTTGTTATCGTAACGAGGAGCAATTAGCGACGAATAATTGGTTGAGTATCGCTCGCCAAGTGCAATCGAATAATCTCGACTCGCTCGTAATTAAAGTCATATTCGAGACCGCTGTTAAGTTACCACGCTAATTGTCCGTCCGGAAAAGAGAGCGAGAGCGTCATAACGGCGAGAGAATAATACGAGCGAGCGAGCCGAGCGTCGCGCGCGTTCGCTGAAATTACGAAACGCGGCGAATTATAGCATAATGCACCGCGACGACGCCGTGTCCCGGTAAAAGCGTAATCTCCGGGGAGGGGGCTTTTTCTCTCTGTTGCAAAAAAGGGCGGACCGAGGGAGAGAGGGAGGAGAAAACATAAGAGAGAAAGAGCGGTTTACACGGCGGGAAACACACGGGGAGAGCCGCAGGTCTCCGCGGCAACGTCGGCGGCGGGTGAAATAAAAAGGTTTACGGTTGTTTCGGGTGCTCTATCTTTAGGACCCACATATCATGGCACGCTGTGCCTACCCCCTTTCTCTGTCCGCTTCTCTCTTTCTCTTCTGCGCGCCCCCTCCTCCTTTCCCGTCCCCTCATGCTCGCGATTCTCCCAGCTGAACCCTCGACTGAATTATTTCGCTGCTAAAATAGTCGAGTGCGCCTTCCAGCTGAAAGGCGCGGCTCGACACCGCGCGGTTTTACGCGCTCGGAGAGAATGCTGCTCGCTGTCAAAATAAAAGCGGACACGCATCCAGTCCTTAGAGTCTTTCCGCGCGAGCGAAAGAGAGGGAGAGAGAGAGAGAGAGAGAGAGAGACTCACGTGTAATTATAGCTCGTACTCACAAAGATGCGTGCGATTCCGAGCGCGTAGAATCGAACGAAGTATTATTATCTCTCGCTTATCGATCCTCTAAGAGTGTTCCGAGCGTGAAAATGATCCCAGCGGTAATTTGAATCTTAATTGATATTCGAATTTAATTGATTAACAATTCACCAGCACATTTATTCTTACTTTTTACCACACACCGTTAATTAGGTTTCAATTTATATCTCATTAATTTACATCGCAAAAAGAATTTCCTCTCCTACGATTATTATAGACGATACTCGTACACACTACGAGGTCGTACAAAATCCCACATATTAAATAGCGAGAGAGAGAGAGAGAGAGAGAGAGAGAGAGAGAGAGAGAGAGTGCGTGCCCATTGAATTTAAGCGACTTCGCCTCTCACGCGGCGTAATTGCGCCGTTTACAACCGCTGACGTTTATCGCCGACCGATATTTCCGCGCGTTACGTCGGTCGCCACTCAATAAGAGCGCGAGCGAAACGGTCGCGATCCATGAATGAGTTTCTGCGATGGTGGGGAAACTTTGGCAAGTGGTTTGAGCGGCGGCAGCGCGCGCGCGGCGGAAACGACTCCCGGGGTATCTTTCGCCTTCTCCACTCGACGTCGTCGACTCGACCGAGCTCGGTTTCTTGGCTCGCGTGCAATTTCAATTATCCGCCGGTCTCCGACAAGCAACGGCAGGACATGATTCGGCGGCGACTCGGCGTCTACCTGGCTGACGACTACGGAAGGTCGGAGGAGCGATCTCTCTCTCTCTCTCTCTCTCGTCATCGGATATTTCGAAATTCATACGGATCCGAGTCGAGCGGCCGATCTCGTCGTTCCCAAGGTCGACGACAATCGTAATTTCTCCATAGCATCGGGGCTACCGCCGTTAAACCGAGCGAAACACAGTCGATCGTGAGTCAGGTTTTTAAGAAGTCAATGGCTCGTAGATGGCGGGTAGATTTCGTAACGCGAAGTATATACACATCGAGCCATTTAGTTCTTCGAAAGAGTCCGTTAATGCTAATTTAATATGTTGACACAGCGTGACACCTGAAATCTATACCGGTGGTTTATCGGAAATTTATCACGACTGTACTGTAAAATCAGCTCTTTCTTCCCTTTCGAGGAAGTTACGACACGGCCGAGGTGAATCATCACGATCGAATTTCCCCACTCTTCCTGGCCCTCATTCTCTTCGGGATGTTCGCGACTCAAATCGTGCCGGTTTGGGTCGGGAAATGCGACGTAACCGCCGACTTGGCGCGATCGAATTTCGCCCCGGCATTTTTCCCCTCCGTCTTAATAGAATTCACCAGCACGACCGTCTCAATTATTCATCGGGACACGCGCGAAGTTGTTCTTCTTGCCGTCTTTTCAGACGCCCGGCGCGTCGCTAAAAATTCGAAAGAGCGATTTCCGGTACGGTGAATGATTCACGGCCGGCTAATTTTCCCGGCCGCGTTTACCCACCGACGGGAATTATTACTCGCGAATAATGGCGGCGGTGCTCCTCGCTCTGGCGTTTAAGCGGAGTTAAATATTTAAATCGGCGGACAGGCCACACGCTTGCTCGCCCACGCTCGACGCCTACCTACCTGCCTGTGCCTGCTTGTCTGCCTGCCTGCCTGCGAATCGCCAGGCGGGATATCTTCGCCGGCTGTCGCTCGAGCCGCCCGATGATCGTGAACAATCGCGTGACGGTGTTCGCGATCCAAAAATTGCCCGCTCATAATTCGCGTCCGCGCGCGAAGAAGAACAACGCGCGCCACGTGCAATTTCGAGCGTCCAGAGTGATTTACAGTCGTTTTCGCAAAACGCGTTGGTTAACGTTAAGACGGGATTCCGGATTCTCTTAATTCCGTTCTAGAATCTCTCGGTGCGACATTTAGAGAAAGCGCATTCCGCATTTATTTAAAGAATTATGACAACGATATTATGATCGTAATCGTAAATTAAAACCGGTCCCAAAGTTTACTTTTTCTCTTTCGCAGCTTAGCCTCGTGTCATTCATGATGTTCGTGTGTGCGTCCGAATATTCGATAATTCATTATGCAACACGAACGCAAGGATCGCCGGGTCACGATAATAACGATCGCTCCTCGTCTTTATTTACAAAATGAACAGCGGTCGGCAATAAATTAATACAACCTCGTAATCCTTCGCACACTTCCTTGATAATAACGCGATAAGGTTGCGCAAACTTATCGCTCGATCTCTGCGCACGAATCAATGCGACCCGTGCGTACCTCAAATTCTCGTAATATTTCACACATGTGTCCTAAAAGTTCGGTAAACGTATGCGCATGTCTTCCGTGCTTACTATTTCTTATTGAAAATGCGCGTATGTAAAACGCGAGTAACGTTACAAAAGTTAAATTTATTCACGCAAACGAATTTTTTTCGAAGGCATGCTAAATTACGTAATATGATGTAAATAGAGAAACTGCTCTTAAATAACACAAATTTCAACACGAATCTTATTAAGTGTCGAGTGCGTAAGATATTTAATTATGTTCGTCAAATTAAATTAAAATATTTCATTACAATCGCGGATAATACTTTGTCTCTTTTTATTTCTTTCTTCCTTTCTCTGGACGCCGAAATAATGGGACGTTCCAGAAAAGCCTTCGCCCGTTAATAAAAAAATCTTTTCCCCGCGCTAGTGCAATCTAATTAAGCTTCTTTTCTTCGCTCTCCGCGTCGGTAATCTATCAGGCGAGTATTTATCAGTTAGCTCGGATCTATCAGTCCGTGAAAAGGGGAGAGGAAGGGATAAGCGTGATTATTTTCGATTCGACGGAGCAGGATCTCTCGTTGCTCTCTGGCCAGCAGCCAAGCGTGGGCGTTTGCGAGAAATAACAGAAAGGAGTATGTGTGAGTGCTTTTGTGTGTGTGTGTGTATTACGTCGATCCGAATTGGCGGCTTCTTTCATTAATCGGTCGGCAGAGGGGATTTCTCGGAGCTTTCTCCCCTGCGAGACGCAATCGATCGTCTTTACACAGATCGAAGGCGCATCGCCGAGTCGTGCTTGGGAAGACACGATTAGTCACTCGAAGCGTATTTAAAGATCCGTCCGACACCTTAAGGACACCGGCGTTGTGATACACTCCCCGTCGATTAATTTTGATTTACGATTACTCGATAAATCTCGACAGAGGGAATGCTCATAGATAGAAGAACTTTTTCGCGAGCGACGACGCGTCGTGTGATCGATAAATAAAACATCGATTCGATTCCTGAAATGTGCATATTTTCCTTTGTTTGTTAATCACGTCGTGTAATTTTACGAATTGGGCGGTCAGGGGACGCGCGATAAGCACGTATCGTGGCGAGGCACGTGCGGCTGCCATTCATTTTGTAGATTACAGAGATGTATAAACTACGAATGCCAATGTCACACACTCAAAAGCTTTTTTTTTTTCTTTGTTTCAGGTAAGTGCATCACATTTTCCAGCGTCTGTTTCCTCGCTGTAGCGTATGCACACGTATGTGCGATCGGCGTTGCGTACGTGCGTTCTCGTCGGATGCGATACCAGGTTACGTATGCATAATAATCGCGTTTGCTGGCCCTGGTTAGGGCTGCTCGTAGATACACCCTTTTAATCTTCCTCTCTTTTCTCTTTCTCTCACTCTCTGTCTGCCAGTTTGCCTCTCGCTCGTTAATTTCCTAGTTTCCCGCGGAATTATTGATTTGCATTTATCACGAACGGGCGGAATCGGATGTTACGCGGTAATTCTTGAATTGCGAACAATTTGACGCGCGGTGTCTTCCAATTTCTTCGATGACCAACGACGCCTGCCTCCGGATTACACGGCAAAAGTTCACAAAGCATAAAAAAGTACTTGTTGCCTTGCTCTTTCGGATTAGCAAGAGAGACCTTTACAAATTATCTCATCAAATATAAATATAAGAAATAAATAAATATCGTATAAAAAAATTCTTCCAAGGCACTTTTTACACAAATTACACGCATCTCGCCTTTGAGAAAAGTCACATACGCGACGTGCGCCGGTAGAATCGCGAAGCGAATTGCGAGGCGCAGCTCGTTCCTTCTCTCCGGTGTCATTTCTCGACTAGGAAATCGTTAGCTGCTATCCGCTAATTTATTGTCTCACGGACTAATTCATTCCGCGTTCCTCGTTCGAGAGCATTATTCACGCCGTTCGGGCGGACTCTGCGCATGTACTTCTGTTCGAGACGTCATTACGTAAATACGTAGGCACCGCGGAAAAAGCCCGCAAAATGCAGTTATGTGCATTCAAGGCACCGGTGGTGCGCGCGTTCCTGTTGCTGCCAGCCTACGCGATCCAACTCTATGATTTATATCGCGACTTCGGCGAATTGCGCAAAGGCGCTTTGCACGGGAAAGCCGTGGAAGATGCTAGAGAGATAATTTTTTTTTTCTCTAATTCTTTCTCTCTCTCTCTCTCTCTCTCTCTCGAGGATGAAAAGGCCACGGTGTCGTGTATACACGCGCCCGCGGCTTTTGTACTCCTAAACGACCGTCTTTCGCAATACAATTTGCCACGAGGCCGATTAAAATCTCCATACGGTGCGTCTTATTGCACGGCTCCTTGTGGCTTCCTTTCACTCATCGGTACATGTATCACACGCACTCATAAAACGGGACCGACTCGGGGGGGAAAAGTCTGCTCCAAAACCGAACTCGAGGAGGAATCCCTATCCGTGTGTGTAAGCGAGAGAGATATCTCGAAGAATCGCAGAGAAGTTGCCGCGACGGTTTCCGCGATACTCTCACGGTGTCTCTCGTCTGTCGTCTCATCGTTACCGATGACCGACGGTGTGATATTTAGGTGAATAATCGCGCGCGCGAACAAACGAGTCTCGGAGGGAACTCCTGAGACGATAAATAAATCCGTGACGATAATCGCCAATAAATTGCTAAAGCTTCATTATTGTTATTATTGCATGCAGTGGCCGGCACAGATCGCCTCTCGCGAAGGCGGCTTCTTCGATTTAACTCGCGCGCGAGTCACGTTTCTCAGTTAACGAGCGTTAAACGTTTATACAATTCGATAAGGGGACTTATGCGTCGTCAATCTTGTTCCGCCGCGTTCTTGAATTTCGCATCGCGCTCCGCCGCGACGACGACGTGCCGCGCGCGATTACGGAAACCCGCTCTTCCCGCTTCGCCCTGACGACCCCTTTATTGTTGCCTGGAATTTTGATAAATCTCTCTCTCTCTCCTCCCCTACCCCCGGAGAATTTATGCGCTGAGTTTCGCGATACTTTTCCACGTTCCTCGTACGACACGCTGCGGTAGCCGCTCTTAAAGTATAAATTAGCCGCGATAAGGCACCTTTGTCGGCTCTCCACGTGGCTTTGCGTGCCGCGAACGCGAACCAACCATCTCAGTGACGGACTGCGAGGCGCCCCGAGAAATTCGCAGCGACATAAATCGCTAGTCCGTATCTGAAAATGTTTCTTTAACAAGAGTTCGAAATTAGACGTTTTGTTTCCCGGCGCTGAAATTCTAGCGGCGCGTGTCGCCGCTTCGTATCAACAACGCCGCGATGTTGCAACTCAATAGTGCCGATTTGATACTCGTGTAAATTCTGTTGGCGTTTCCTGTCTCGGTGCGTCCAGAGCCTCCAGAGTGATTCTTCGTTTAGAAATCCAGTATTCTACCGTTATAACCTGGCCGTTATAACGTGACGTCAACCGATCTGACGACCGAGATCAGGTCGCGAGCATCGAGTTCGACAGTAAGCGCGAAAGAAATATTAAGAAAAGATACGTACGTGCAAATAGGACACAAGGATTCGCGATCCTATTTTTTTTATGAGAAGAAAAAGAAACGTTCGTGTATCCCGTGGAGCACGAGGTAAGGAAGGTAGAGAAATGTGATTCCTCCGTCAGAGCACGGCGCGCGAAGTGGGTCGCGCGGAGAAAATGAATTGGTTACGGACTCTCGATAAGTCGAGAGTGCGTTGCTCGGACGTGAAGTGGCAATTTTGTGATAGACCGTTTCTGCCCTTTCGAATACCGTCGATTGAGGAGACTAATTTTAATCGTCTCCGGCTAACTCGAGTTCGAGTCGACGGCGGAAGGATTTATAATGAAATTCGCGGTCTAAGACTCGTCATTAACCGTAATTTTAAGCGCGACGTTTAATTATAGATCTTTTCTGTAGTCGAACTAAAGTTACCCGCGCAAGGAGCCGAGAGAGCCAAGATATAATCCCATCTCCGATAGGGGACGGATTTATACTTTATGAGAGATTTTGGAAATAAAATGATCGATGAAATATTTAATAAGACGACATTTTATAGAATCACCGCGGGCGTGGAAATAATTTCGTGAGTGCATTCACGACATTAAAACGCTTTATAACATCGCACGATNGGGGGGGGGGGGGGGGACGCTCCGTCACAAGCGTTGGATTATCCCGGGGGTCGTATAAATCGTGGCGCCAATTAGATTTGCAATTTGCCTCTCTTTTTATCAGGCAGCGAAAATACGCGTCTATGAATACCGATAGCGGTAGATCGGATTGCGAATTTAGACCGTGCGAAATTGGCGGAAAGGGTATATTCATCTCGGCGAACATAAATTTCCGTGAAAAGCTGACTTCCGTTACGACTGCGTCGTCCCTTTTTGCCCATTTTTTCCCACCAACGCTCCGCGATGCGTTTTGCTCGGGCTATTTTTTTTTCTCTCTCCACGACCGACGATCGTTCCCGCGCGATGAAAAGCGATCGTCGGGTTTTGCGCCGCGCGATACGATAAATCCGCGAGTCTTCGAATTCACGTAACCGCACGAAATAGTCAATTCCCGCGCGTTTCGTCCGCGATACGGGTCGCGGTCGATCGATGAGAAGGAAGAAGAGGAGAGGAGAGCGGGCACACCGATGGTGGCAACTGAATTATTGTCGGGACATGCATCGCGAATATTTAATCGACGAGCGAGTCGTTCGAGCGCGCATGTACGCGTGTCCACGCGGGCATGCCACCTGTACACGCACATTCGGCTTCGGTGGACAAAACGATCGGTCCAGTCGCCGTCGGACGATAAAGCCAAAATTGATCCGCGTATTTGTAAACCTGCGCCGCCGCCGAAGTGCGAGCCGCCGCATCGGTTCGTAACCCCGCCACACCGGCTTTTACGAGTCATTTCGGGGTTTATCGGTCCGCACGCGATGCAAGATTGCTCGAAACAATAGATAAGGCACATCGGATCGCGTTCCCGCTCGTATCGCGCTCTCGCGATATCCGCGTATCCGCACGTGTCGCGCGTGCATGCGTTTCGCGATGCATCAGCGTGCCTACGTGCAGACGCACGTGATCATAATAATCCAAAGTCGTGAAGCCGAAAGCCGGATATCGTCACCTTGGGGGAGGGGGCTCTCCCCATCCTAAAATCATCCCTTACAGCTCGTCGCGAGAGAATCTGTGTCATTGAAATTCAATTTTAACCTTAGTTTACTACTTTTTTTTGTTTTTTTCTTTTTTTTTTTTTTAATCGAAACACCATAACTTGCTTAATCAAATTACATTAATTTCATTTTGGAACAAGAAGTAGGGAAAATGTGAAAATATAGGTTGTTGCATGAATACCAACCGATGGAAATTTCTGCTCGGTTCTTCCAAACTCAGGTAGTAACTTAGAGTTAAGTTTCGTAACACTTAATCTGAGTTCTCTTTTCAAGCGCGATTCTGGTGGACCTCTCACGCATTTACGACTTTAAAAGGAAACGCTATTATTCCAGGGGATGCCCGTATATCTTACACGTCGCGAAAGTTCATCGGGCGAATCGCGTCGTTCTACGGATGGACTTGGAAAATCATTATCCTCCCGTATACTCGTTAAGATTTACGATCAGTCGGACGGCATTTTTCCGCGCCATGCGATGCACATAATTGCAACGACCACCGGCATTATGAAAGCTTTGTTCCGTCTTCTATCCCGGGCCGAAGTACGCGCAACCGCATTCCATTTATCGTTTCTGCGACGCGGTCTCACGAAATTCCTGCGTTCTGTCGGGGACAAGCTCTCGATGCCGCGGCGGAAAAACGATAATCCTTTTGCCCCGTGCCGCGCCGTGAATCGATCGAGAACGAAAGGTTATTTCACTTTTTAAATTCATATCTCCTGTATCTACACGCAAACTCTTAAATATTTTGCAAATACTTGTGTAAGAGCAAGTCGCTTACATCTTCGAGGAAAAGTCCTTCCGCGAATTTGAAATTGCGAGACTTGGTTCGGCCAAAAATTAAGTCTTTCGTAAGAAGAAAACGGATTCCGTAAAATACGTTAACGTAGTCCCGCACGTACCCGCTGCTCTGTCGCGCCACTTTCCGGATGAGAAATAGTTTTGATAAAATTCTGAAACGATCCTGAGACGAAAATCCCGAGCGAGCGCGCTCGAGTAAACATTTTTTAGCGAATAGAACTTGGCCGATGTCAGAAGACGTCCGGCGATTTCTCGGAACCAATACGATCACATCTGTATTCACTGTTCGCGTATTCAATGGAACAGTGGCTGTGCTACCGTAGAGGAGAAACACGGGGATAGGCAGTTTTCAGTAACCGTGACTGAAGAAACCCTCACGAACCGGTCCGATCTTTCCGTAGTTCTTGTCAACGTTTGCTCACTCGTGGCTCTTAATCCCTTCAAACGGTCGCAACCTCGGGTCCGGTATAATCTCTTTCTCGCTTTCTTAATGGACGCGGAGCGCCTATTATGTTCTCGTCGACGAGAGTGTGTGCGCACGCCGTTCGTGTTGCGCGCGCTTGTGTGCGTAACTTTGAAAACGAGACGTCGCGTATATATTCCGGCACTTTGATAAATCACGGTAAACGTCCACGCAGGTGGAAGACGCGCGCCGGTTACGCTTTACTCAAGTCCCGCGCTTAAGGATCGCGAATTCGATCCTTCCGCGTGTGCGAATGTCGGTCCCGCGCGTTGATATCGTTTTATGGCTGGCGAACGCGGCGAGATAATCTCGTCGCGGTGGGATACATTTAATTGCGCATTAAAGTGCCAAACAGTGTGCCGGTCTAGACGGGATATTTTAGCGTCGTGACTTTATCGCGCGGATTCTGGTAATAAGGATCTTGCTCGTTTCGGTCTCATTCGATTGCCCGCTCGTCGCTATCATATTGTTTAAGTATGCGCCGAGCGACTCGTCGGGCCGGTCAATTCGCGCGGATCATAATTTCGCCGAATGTTATAAAGTTGAAGAGCGTATCCGTGGGGCCGAGTAACAAGTCCATTAGCGGCTCGCAGGATTTTTATTGCTCCGACAGTTTTTTTTTCTCATCCTCGCTTCTCGCGCTTATTTGTTTTCTCCCTTCTTCCTCTTTGCCTCTTCAATTCCGGGACTGGCGCGTTCTCTTATTTCAAACTTTTATCCCATATTCAAAAGCATTATTGTAAGGCCACGGCTAAAACGCGCTATAAAAGTCCCGTGGTTGGCAACGGGTTATTATTGTCGGTCGAAATATATATAAACAGCAGTCGATCTCGGGCGAGAGTTCGCTCGTCGGGACATGAACGGTTTCGGTCAGGAGAGCGTTTGATTTAAACGGGTAATAATGTTCACGCGGTGGCGACGCGACGTCGGACGTGCCCTGCTCGTCTCTCTCTTTCTCTCTCGTGGTAGGCGAACCGTCACCAGAAATAGTCGCTGTTTTGTCTCCCGATCGCAGAGCAGCCGCTTCGTACTCTCCGTAGCTCTCATCTATTTCCGAGCCTCTCTCTCTTCCTCCTCCTCCTGCATCCTGCCGCCGTCTTTTCGCCTCGTAGAAGCCCGCGAAATAAAACGTCCCCGCGAACGCAGATACGCGAGGATAAACCCCCCTCGGGGAGGATCTGGCGAGACGAAGTGGCTCTCGCCGCGGTTCTCGCGTGCGCGCTTTCATCTCGCCGAGATGAAAAGCCGTCTGATTGATATCGCGATTCTATCGGCGAACGCGACACTTCCTGTTCGCTTCTCACCGACGACGATATTTCTGGGTCGTCGCGACGCGCTCGTATCGAAATATCGAATAAATGATTATTATACGACGAGAGAGAAAGGTTCTCTATTTTGGGCGAGGGACCGAAGATCGATGACAGCAAAAGCGGTTCGGTTAAAAAGCACAAACATCTATCGTTACTTTCGCAAATTAGCGCCTCTCCCAGCGATTATATCACACGATCGCGTGCCGGTTACAAAACACCACCCATTCATCGCGCGTCTCTCGATTTATCCGAGCGACGATCTCGACGGAGAGGCGTCCTGATCGGTGTGCCGGTTATAGAGAGAGAAAGAATTACCGGATAAAATATTTCCACAGAGTGATTGTTTCACGGAGGAGCGCGTACCGAGCCTGATCATCGCGGCCGTTCCGCGCCGGGTGGAGAGAGATAAACTTATCGGGCGTGTTTAGAGAATGCATGAAATACCATTGGAAGTTATTACGGTCGTTGTCGTGAAATATCACCGGCGCGGCACGCAATAAGAAATCCGCGATACGGTAGCGACGACGTGAATAGCCCCAAGTGCAAGAATCCTTTCTCTCGCGCGCGGCCGCCTGCACCTGATTGCATAAACGCCGTAACCGACGGCTGTGTAAGTGTGTACGTGTGAACGTTACCGGGCACTGTCGCGCAACGTCCTGAAATGCACTGACCTTCTATTGTTCCGCGGACAAATCGCTGTTCGCGCGGTGCTTACGGTGGCCGTACCTTCTGCACCGATTCGCGTCGACCAGGAGGCGAGGGAAGAGCTCGTCTCGAAGAACCGTCGAAAATCTTCTCGCGAGACAGAAAGGGAAGGGGAAGAAAGCAGCGGTTACATCGCTGCGTCTTGACCTTTTCCTCCCGGCCCTTGCAAATGTCATTAAACCGGAGATCGTGACGATCTGCTGGAAATAGGCCCCGAGGCGAACGATACTCTTTAAATCGATCGAGATCGAAAGCGGAGGCGTCGCTTTCACACGGAAGGAAACGCTCGAAAGAACGAGCGGACGGATGAAAGTATCGCGGAGGAACGAGAGAGAATTAAGAAACCTCGTCTGCCTGACCGCTCGAAAATTAGCTCAAAGCTCCACGCTTCCGACGATGATGCTGATTTTTTTTTCTCGCAGCTGGTTGACAGTGAACACCGGTGGTAGCTGTTTGACCGAGCGTATAAAAGTTTCAACTACTTTCGCAAGTTCCGTATAATTTGAAAAAAAAAATATAACGATCTTCCAAAATCGCGTTACCTATATAAACTGTATTCGGTGAGAAGAAATCTTTTGAGGAGACGTATGGTCAATTTACGAGTAACATCATTTTGGGGACAACTTCTCTCTCTCTCTCTCTCTCTCTTGAGCGTATTATCAAAGTTGCGTTTCGCCGTTTTCATGCACGGTTGCATCAGTGCACGCGCGAAAATGCGCGTAGATAATGGGGCTACGCGAAATTAGCATAAAGCCGCCACGTACATCGGTGGTGCAACGATACCGGCCGGCAATGAGGGAAAGAGGCGACCGATTACAAAGTAAGACACTTGCAGATTGCAGTTAGCGTTACCGCGGTTAAGCGCATTATACGCCTGCAGCGGCTCGTAACGCGCTTTCTCTCTTCCTGGTGTTTCTCTCCCACCGCTTCCCCGCCTCATTCGTCCGTTTGCGTCCGTTTAACGCTGCTCGCTTGTGCTTTTACGAATCCTCCGGGACAAGCAGCCGGAGAAAAACGGGCGTCGGCGGTGCTAAAGACACGACACGTCACGTTTATCTTGTCTGTGAGAGATTTGTATTATAATTTTTTGTACCTTCGAGAGTTTTGTCGCCCTATGACCAATGAGCGACTACGTTGCTTGTCATAATTATTTTTCCAAGCTTTGCCTCGTCACGCACATGAGTTATATTAGACGGGGAACGTCGACCGATCTTATCGCCATATCTGTTTTTACCTTTCTTCATACCTTTATCGCGGCTAAGGTCATCGCAGTATTCTCGTCATCTTTAGGTCGTCGGTATCTTTCAATTCGAATGGGAGGTATCTTTATCTCGCAGCGAACGGTGATACAATTTGAAGTAAATATCCCTCGACTGTGGACTTTGTACGGCATTTTTGTGAAAAGATAAGGCCAGGTAAGTTTTTTTTTCTTTTTAAAGAAAATGCCTTACCGGGCCTATCTTGTTTTTTCGATATCGCGGACAGGAACATGGGTGATTGCTCTTTGTCGTGCGTCATGCGTCTCATAAACGCGCTCATTCGCCCGCTCCGTCATGATCGATCCTATCACGCGTGAAACGCCGTATCTTTCACAACTTTTCCGGAAAGCCGAGCTCTGACGAATGCGTATCTCGTACGGCTTGCGTGAAACAATGTGATACAAACGCACGGCGCCGATTCGTCGCCGAACCGTATCCTAGCCGGCTATTACCTGCCGCGTCTTACTTGTTCTACCTGGAAATCGGTCAACGTCCACGTTTTTCTTCGTCACTCCGACGGAACCTATTGTGCCTACGTTCGGAATGTGCGCACGCGCTTCTCTCAATCAGAACCGCATTTTACGGTCACGTAAATCTTATATTAAGCCGCGTCACCTGTGCGTCGCTATGAGATCATTATATTAACCAGCGATGTATCATAATGCCATGAGGTGAATGTTGATTTCTTGCCGGATGTGCAAAAGGTCGTTTCCGGCTCATTTACATTGTAATCGCGGTCTTTGTTTTCGACAGGTGCCGAACTCGAAATTCACCCGACGATCTTTTCAAGGGAAGCCGAAAGCTTATTGACATGTGACGTTTATCGAGTAGTGACAAGCGCGTTTGTAATCGCAGAGGATCGGACAGTGTCGTTTTTTTATTTTTTAGTCTTTTTAAAACCTACATAAATTCGATATCATTTAGTGTCAAACGCACGCGCGGCTCTTGCCCCGGGGCTGATATTCGCGCGTTTTAGTCAAATTTATTTCAACAATCGTGTACCAGTGAAAACACATTGCGCGTGCGATGCGTTCCGTTCGGAAAACTGAATTTACCGTCTTCCGATCTCGCAGCGACTGAAAATTCCCCGCGTACAACCGAATTCGACGTTTCTCCGTGTCCGCTTCGATGGTCGCTCGATAAGCTACGAAACGCGCGCGCGCGGCGCGACAAAGTGACGATTGAGGAGCTCTCCCTCTGGTCCAGCGAGGATCTCGATGAAGGGGGGAAAAAGAGGACACGAATTAGAGGAAGAGAGAGTAAGCAGGGAAGGGAACAGGTAGAAAAGTGCTGACTGCCCGCAGTGATGGAGGAGAGAGGCAGAAAGACGAGGGACGAAGAGACGGGGAAGAAAGAGTGGCTGAAAAGACACCGGCGCTGAGAGCGGAGAGGCACAGAGAGCGAGCCGGGGCTTTATAGTCGAGGCGAACCGGTTTTCCGTATCTCCGATGACTCATCCTTCGCGACGACGTAGCGTCAAGTGCATTTCCTGGCCTGGCCTGGCGCATCCCAACCTAAACTCTCTCTCTCCCCGCACCTCCAAGCGTTCGTCACTCCTCGCCGTGCTCGTTCCCTCCAACCTTCTCGGACCCCCTCTTCTCTTTTCCCCGGTCTTGCTCATTTTCTCCGCTCTCCTCACCGGCGACGACCGACGAGGAGCCCGCGTCTCAGTGGTGCTCATGACGGAGAGACGTCGCAAAGTTGCAATACGCGTTCGATGTCGGCTCGTAGGAAATCACCTTGCGATATAACGGGACGAGCACGAAGGGCGGGAAAAAAAATGCACACGACCTGAAGGAAGGGAGAAGTCCGCACCCGAGGCTTCCGTCGCGCGAGATTCCTCACGTTTTGCACGAAAAGCGACGTTCGTTGGTATTATTATTTTATCGACTCTGCACATCGTATCTTTTTCTTCCCCCTTTTTTCTTTCTCTCTCTCTAGCGTCAGAGAATCTTGCTCTCGCGAGGGAAAGTAGGAGAATCGCTGTTCTCCTTACAATATTTTTCCCCCTTTTTTCTGCTTTCTTCTCTCTCTTTTTTTTTTTTTTATTTTTTATGAACACCGGATACCTCGCGCACACAGCGGCAATAACGCCGAGTTACGCGGAGAATTCGCGCGAAACGGCCTTTTACATCGGAAACGGTAATTTATGCCGCGCTAACGTTCTCGCAAAGTTCAAAGTGCAGCTCTCCACGTAGCGTGTACGGCGTGTGCACGAGCGGCGCGGGCGCGTGGAAAAAGCAGGCATTAGCTACCGGCAAACGGTACTTTGACTCGCGGTGCATCGCGGTGCATTAATTAACGCTCGGCATATTGGACTTAACCTGGTTAGCTGACACCGGTATAATTAAAGCGCAATAGTCACACACAGGACAGGCGACGCGACCGCGAAAAGTATCACTTACGAGCGCGGACGTTTTGCTCGTGTTTACGAGTTGCACGCGCGCGCGCACGCCCGGTACGTATCTTGTTTGTTATAAAACTTTTCTCGCATTGGAGATGACTCTTGCAGGGCGCGGATTGAGCGGCGACGATACTTGTATCTCGTCGCGGATACGTTTCATTCTTATCGGAAGTGAAATCACTGAATTTATAATCGCAAAACAGCCGTTGCGTTTGAATGTCAAAGAAACGTCGCGAATTCGTTCAAATATCGGTTCAATGTTTTGGGGACATCCCACGATACGAATATCATTTGCGATGCAGATCGGACGACACGAGTATTGTTTGCGAACGCGAATTTATTCTCCGGCGGCTCGTCGACTCTAAATAAAAAGCGAGCCGTCGTGGATCATTTGCTGCAGGATGAAGGAGCTGCCGGAGGAAGCTTCCTCCGTGCGCGCGAAAGGTTAGGTGAAACACTCTGGCAGTTTGATTTATGGCCGACGTACCGAGTTATCGCTTTGCCAATACTGGAAATCGAGGAGAAGAGCGGCGCGCTGCGAAGTCGGGGGAGTCGGAAGAAAAAGGGTGTAGTCGGAGAGATGAATCGATGAGCGCGCGCGCGCCCTCCTTACTTCCCGCTTCTTTTTTCGCGATTGCTGTTCGATCATTATCCTTCCGGTCTTTTTACCACTTCAAACAACGCGAGGATAAAAACATAGGTATTTGCGGTACCTCCTTTCTCACCGAGTCGATCGGACACGCTTATTTGAATCGATGAAATCCGCAAGGAAATTTCCCTATCTCCTTACGACGATTAATAAAAAGAGATAAACGTTTGATTAAATAAATTTAAAATACATAGTTGCTCAAATGGTTACTGCTTTTCTCTTTATGTACAACACGTTGCTTATTAAAATTAATAACAAAAAATGAAATACAAATGGAACATTAATATATACGATACAATAATTACACGACGCTACGTCGAATGGCTTTTTTCTATTAACATGTCACATCTGATAAATTCGAAGTTCGCGATGCTTCTTTTTTCTCGTCCGGAGAGAGGACCCTTCAAATCTTAACTAATACTGGGCCTCCATAACGGAGCGAAATGGAGCAAGAGTGAAGCGAATGGGAGATGGGGGAAAAGAGAGTAAGAGTAGAAAGAGAGAGAGAGAGAGTGCTGCGAATGATAGTAATTTGTTCCACTTCTTTTCCCGGCGAAACAATCCAGTCGGGGACCGCGATAAGAGCCAATAGCTCGGAGGGGAACAAAACGTATTTGCCATTCCAGAAACCACCCTATGTATTCATCTCCGGCCCTTCGCGTGGGAGCACACGTACGGGCTCGCAAGATTGAAGTCAGAATAAAATACGATGGTGGCAAATAGACTCCGAGTCGCGTACATACACTCTCTCTCTCTCTCTTTAAGTTTACCTAAATTATGTATGAAGTGTTGTCGATTGTTGGCGCAGACGGGAAACCTACGCGATTCGCTCTAATTCGATGTTACCGTTAAATTGAATTTTTCCTATGAATACGCAGGATATTCTGTGTGCGATTCGAGCGTTTCTTTATTTAATTCGAACGATCTCCTGGAAAACACATTTCGTGCGTGATTGATGTGTTTTGAGACATACAATTAAACAATTACACAGTAGTATAATATAATATATTATTATGAAACTTCTCTCTCTCTCTCTCTCTCTCTCTATCATCATGTACATAATTGACAGAATCACTTTAACATTGTTTTTCGCCGAAGTATGATTCATCGTATCAAGTTTTCAATATTATCCCTCAAAGATACAACGCTTGACGATCGAAAATCGGGGAAATAACATTACCTCCGTTTCTCCTTCCCCACCGCGATAACCTGTAGTTAACGAACCGACGACCCTAAGCTCGTAACGAAATCGTCATTCGACTTCGCGACGACCGAGACCGAAGATTGCTTCGTAAATTCTTTTAATACTCAACCTTTCGTTCGATAAAAGTGCAGTCTCGGAGGGTCGACCTTCTAGATCGAGGGTGCCGAGCAACAAGTGTGATTCCCGGAGGATGCTTCAGGATCGTCACCCGGGGTAGTACTCTCATTGTGGATTTATCGATCCACACCGTTCACCGCGGTTATTCTCGCATTCGGACGAAAGTAAAACCTTCACGCCGCGCAAAACATGACGAACTCGTTTCGCGTCCCGTTTACCCTCTGTCGCGGGTAAAAGTGATTGGAGTCGACTTTTGTTTCTCTCTCCTACCTTCTTTTCTTTCAATATCGCGTCGTTTTCAACGCGTTATCAATCGTAATCGAGATCCACTTCGATCGTATTCGCATCGAAATTTTCCGGTGACAAGCAGAACGAGGCGGAAAGCGTCGTAAGCACGAATACACGTGGATGCTTAAATGAGGATAATCGTCCGCGGTGTATATTATTCGCGGTGACGTTTTGTATATATGCGTCCGCATAAATCGACACGACCTCCCGTATACGCGCCGCACGGTCGTTCGCAATAAACTCATGGTCCCCGCAATAAGGGAGCACGTCGTCGACCATTCTTCGGCGGCAGAGAGAGAGAGAGAGAGAGCGAAAAGCGCCATCGAGGGTGAAGGGTCGTAATCTATTCTGCCACCCTTATATTACAGGGGATGATACGTTCGCGACGATCGAGACCCTCCGGTTTCTCTTCATTCCGCGAAGATCGTCGATTAGAACCGCCAGAATTTTTTCAAAAATTTCGGAAACATCAAAAGGAGAGGCAAATTGTAATTTATGAGAGAAATATTTCCAGGAGTCGTAAAGTATATATTCTTTTTTTTTTTTATTTTTTTAATTTCTAAAAAATCATTGATGTTCATGTGACTTTTTTTTATTCTCTTCGTATTTTTATAACGATATAGCTCTGAGTCGACCTCTTTTTCTCTTTGCTTGAGCAATCTTAGAGTCAAGATCGAAATCGGGTCCACGGGATGAGAACGCGATGGAGTCGCAGCGTCTCCGCGACTTTATCGCGGCCACCGCAGATAAACGCCGCAGCACGTATTATCGATCGTGTCCTCTCACCTCGCCGTGAACCTGGAAATCCTGTCTCTCGCGGAATTAATTAAGGTGTGAAAAATTTTGTAGCCTCCCTCCGAGTGCGCCTCCATCTCGTCTCCCCTCTCTCTCTCTCTCTCTCTTTCCTTCTCTTCTTCTCCCTTTTATCCCCTCGTCGTCGAAGGAATTTTCAAATATTTCCGGGCAGACGCCCGATAAATTCTCGGCGTTGGAAAATATTTCCGATAGCCGACCGACAATCCGCCCACCTTGGCCGACCTCCTACGCGAGAAGAGGCTGCGGAGTGGTTCTGGGAGACGCGCGCGTACACACACGTTGGTACGCTCTTGCTCGCATTACGTACAGGTACACACGCGTACGCGTCAGTTTGAATTTAAATTTTACCGTAGATAAGAGTCGCGACGGACTTTTCTCCTCAACGCGGGAGAGAACAGTCGCCTAAAAAGGCGCTTAAGTGCCTGCGTGCGGTCGCCGTTCGAGGCACGACGTGTATAGGATCAGGGACTCTCTCTTTCTCTCTCCTTCTTCCTTTGATTTACAATTCCACTCTGAGCGCGCACGGTAGCTTCCGTTCGCATCCTTTGAACAACCCGTCGTTCCTTTGCGCGAGGTTCGACCGGCGTCGAATTTTAAATCAATCCTCGTGTCCGCTCTTGCAGTTCACCTTGACGACGAGATCGCCGGTTTTCCTCAGAGAGTTCGCGCGCGAGTACAAAATATGTCGCGAGATATTCGATAATGCGTCTCCCTCGTGCGTACGTAGCGATCCGTCCAAAAATATTGTCGATGACCGATGTGTTCCTCTCGACACCGGTCTGGCGGGATTCCCGGGTGAAAACCGCGTAGTTCGCGCTCTTCTCTCGTTTGTGGATTTAAAAGCGCGTATCGTGTCGACTCTTTTAAAGAACAATCCTCGTTTAATTCATTGCGGTCTAAATGAACCCGACGGGTGGACACCGCTCCGCGATCCCCGCGTATTCGACTGACGTATATCGCGTTTAACGCGAATGCCCGTTTGTAAATTCGTTACCTGCAGCGAGATTTACCGCGTCGACCGTTAATATCGTTCCGTTCCACTGACAACCTGCTACCGATTGCGACCGGGGAAAACTGCTGGTAATTAATCGATTGTTACCATTATGCGGGGAGGATCGCGGTTTAGCTCGGAGGAGCTCTTTTATCGCGCTCTTTTCGGAAGATACATGTGTACACACGTATATATCCACGCTCATTAAATCCCTATTCAAAGGTCGCGATACAACGATTCTCTGTGCCGAGCTCGCGCTCTGTTATTATATTACGCGGCCACGTTCGACGTTGCAAATAATATATTATAAATAGATTAAATGCGTTAGCAAGAGAGAGAGCGCGCCTCTATCGCGGCTCGTTACCGGATCGCATAAACTGATACGCGCTCGCGAATTAATTTGTTCAACGGTGCTCGGGGCTGGGAGAGGGAGCTCGTTTTAATATCGACGCGTTCATCAAAATTCCCAATAACGAGCGATCATTACAGCTGATTTTCTTCCACTTTGTGGTGGCGGGTTTGTCACGTTTTGTAATAACGCGAAACAAATTGGCTGGATATAAAGCCACCACCAGTGTGTGTCGCCCCGCGCACGCGAGCGGCTCCGTCAGCCCGCGCCGAAGTGAGTCATTCCGCCGCACACGCGGAAGTATCGATCGTAATAATATTTCAGGTGTCGTGTAATAATAATAATAATCATCATCATCATCATCACAATCGTACACGTCGTTCGACGCGCTTCTCGACCTCGTCGATCACTGACGAGCGGACCGCGCGCGCGCGCTAATAATCGCCGTCGCAATCATAATATATCTAAGCACATCCGACCTGTGCCGCGTCGCTCGGCTTAATTTAATCGCGTATACGCCATCGCGCATTGCGCGCGTGTATGTATACAGTGCGGACGATTACAACGTAGCAAATGAATCACCCCGCTCGATCGTTAACGTTTCTTCCGCCGTAATCACGGCGGAACGGGCTCTCCTTACGCCCTCGTAATCGCACGTTGCCGCGTGCGTGCGTGTCTGTTCACAATGCATTACGACGTAATGCATCGTGACCGCACGGACGACGCCGCTGAGAAAAGCTGCTCCTCGCTGCTCGCATTGTTGATCGTAAAATGATCTATCAGTCGCGCACAAGCGATCGTCTTACGAGTGCACACCGCCGGGGAAAAATGACCCGCGCGTTTGCGACTCTCCGAGATGTATTCCCATTATGCTTTCGTCATTTTCATTAACGCAATAGAAAAACGTAGGGTGGGGTAAATGTTTTCTTTCAGGAAAAGAGAAGCGTCACACGCATGACGGGTGGGTCGACATCGGACATCGCGCGGGATACGCGGCTTCTCGCAAATTCCCCGTGAAAACCGAGCGCCGTAATTCACGACCAGCGCGCGCGGCGCGGCTTCACGCACGTGTTCCTGGCGCGCGTCTCCTTTTCCTTGGCGCACCGCCAAGCTGCGAGACAACGTCGCGCGCCCCACCGTCCTTTCCGGCCTTAATTATCAGGCCCGATGTGTCGTCGTAAATTCACGAAAGTTCATTGCCGGTACACGCCGGTGCACCGTGAATCTCCGAATACGATATCCCCGCGCGACCTCGCGGATGTCGCCGTGAGACCCGCGGGAAAGCTCGCGGCAATCTGCTGCGATTCTTGCGAAGACACGTGCCGTGGGGCTCGTGAAAGCAGAACGTCGAGAAATCTAAAGTTTCTTTTTTATCTCCCGATGCGAAAGATCGCTCGAAGAAATTAGAAGCGTCGCCGTAAAATCGGACCGAGATAACGGAACACGAGCGTCGGACATCGACGGTGAACGCAGCTGCGACGCGGTCGACGCACGTGATTAACCATCGCTGGTCAGACGGATGCAGCGATAGAGATGGGAAACGGCAGGGTTTGGAGGGGGAGGTGACAGGAGAGAGCTAAACGTTGAATAGGAGGACGGATACCGCGGGACGCGAGGATCGAGGAGGAGAAGCGGGGTCGAATAGAGGGAATTAAAAATAATCACGGTTCGTATTTATGCTGCTGGGGCTCGCCGTTCACCGCAAAAATGCGGCTGCACGCGAATCGCGCTGAATCCCTCGTCTCGTCGAGAAGATGAGATGAGGAGGACGGGAAAGCCAGTGTGTATCGAAACGCGTAACAGTGGGCGGCAGGGTGGTAGAGTGAAATTCGCCAAAGGGACGACAAAACACAGGGGGATACTCGGGGGGTGGGGGGGCCTGTGAGACGCGGCGGGCTCGGCGGAGAAATTTTCCGGCGTGTAACGCAACGCGCAATACGCCACGAATGCGGTACGCGCGCCGTTAATAGTTGTTTCGGCGTTCTCGCGCTGGAAATCCGCTCTTCTGGGGATCAGCCGGCGTTGTCTGCGGGTTTGGCTTTTCGCCGAGCGGAATTTTGCCACGCTCTCTCACCCTCCCCCCTTTCTCTCTCTCTCTCTTTCTCGGCCCCGACGTGTTCTCTCGCGTGTCTAGTTTGTTAATCACGAATCTAATTTCTCTTCGGACGTTAAACGAACGGGTCTTGCGAGCGGCGTGCAATTTCGTACACACACGCTCCCTCCTGCCGCTTTGCGCGAGTGGACTCTCCTCCGCGGAGTCGTTGCACTCGTCGACGGGCTCGTCCGCCGGTGGCTATTCTTACGACGATCGCGCGCGCGCGCCCGCGACGCATCCTAATATCGCACGCGAAAACGCGAATACACATTGAGATAATAGATTGAGGCTCGGTAAATGGAGCCCGAGAGGCGGGGGGTGGGTTCGTGTGTGCAAACCTTGATCCAAATCGCGCGATCGCGTCCCGCTTTCGCCACGTGGTTCCCTTCTCTCTTTCCCTCTTCCTCGTGAAAAATCGCACGTTGCTCCGGTTCTTCCACCTATTGTCCCACCCCCGCTCGTGTACGTGCCGGAGATGCATTGTTGCTCATCTCGGGGATAATCATTAAAGCACGCGATTCGCGACGGCGATGAGAGCGCGAAATCGCCGCGGCCCGCACGCGCGAGTTACAATTAACACGAAAGTTAGACGTCACCGGCTGCCGCCGTCGTTCATGTATCCGAGGTTGGTTATTGCGGCGCGCGTAATGCACGCGCGCTTGTGTTTCGGTTGTTCCGTAACGACTCTCGGATCTCGCGCAACATACACGCGGTACACAAACACACAGGTGCACACACGCGCGCGCCACGTGCACGCACACGCGCGATCCCGCAGGAGTTTCGCGATTACATATCATTATTCCGCATGGCTACTCGAGCTCCAACCCCGAGCTATGTTTGCAACTAGATTACTGTGCGCGATCCTCCTCCTCCTGCCCTCCCCCTCCTCACTCACTCTCTCTCTCTCTCTCTCTCTTTCACTCATCTCTTTCTCTATCGCACGTGTTCCTCACGGTCTCCCGTCCCCGCGACTCATCGTCGCTCTCCCTTTTCCACTGTTCCACTCCGCGCCATTCCATCTCGCTCTTCTACTCCGCTTCCACACTCGCCATCTCTAATTATTCGCCGCAGTCGGCCAGGCCCATTGCGCCTGGCACTCTCCGGCAACACATTTTTGACATATTAGATGATGAGAGGAGAAGGAGGGGAGATTTCGCAGAGTTGACTCGCGTATCCGCGCGAAGAGAGGTTTTTGTCCTCCCTTTATTTCTTCCACCTACCGGAGGTCGACCGGATCCCCGCACTCGGCGATTTCGTGTGTCCGAACGACATCTCTGAATATCGAGATTGTCTCTCTCTCTCTCTCTCTCTGTCGCGGTATATCGAATGATGCTTTAATCTTTATTCATAAAACGGTCTGGAAAAGAGCCGCTTTACAGCACTTCCCCAGAAGAGAGGGGGATGGGTTCGGTGGTGAAATAACACGCGGAAATATAGTCGCTGCCGGGCGACAAAGGACGAATCGTTTTCGCGCGTCGAGCTCACGGTCTCAAAGGGAATGTTTATTCGAGCGATTTTTCGTCAAACACACACACACACAGCGTTTAGCTTTTAACTGGCAGCAATGTAACGAGATGAACGGATGTGCCCGGAGCATTCAACGCTCAAGGATCAATCATTTTTGTGAAAAAAAAAAAATACCTGCCCAAATATTTTTATCAACACGTCCACAAAATCATCTCTCGCTTTACTCCGTAAACTTTTAATCTCTAAACGTTTATATCTTTTTTCTAATTAACGACTATTACGTGTACCGCGATATCGATGGATTTGCGATCAAATTGAAAACCGCTCTCTCGAAACTTGTGGTCGCCCCCTCTTCTTGTTACACCTCCGCGCGTAATGCCAACAACCGGGATTCACCGCTCGTCATTTTCGTACGCTCTGCCTCTCGATCATTATGGTCATCAGCGAACATTACGCCGTAATGCGAAAGTCGGCCGGTAGTCACGCGAACCGGCGATTTGATATTGACTTCTGCGAACGTCGATGTCCGAGGGGTATCCCGCGTGATATTACGCGAATTCGACGTTCGTCCACATGTGTCATCTGCGCGGGCTCGGCGCGACCTCGAACGTAACAGGCGCAAAACGAACGGACCGAACGTGTCATCATTCGCCGCGTGAATGACCAACGTGCGAGCAAACTTCAGTGTGCTTCGCGGGTCAGCCCGCGCTCTGCGTCGCGCGTTCGTCGAAGAAATTACTATCGAAATTACCGCGATAAGATTGCTGCGCGAACACGCGTGTAGCAGAGCACGGAAAAGGCGAAAGAGCGACAGGTCGCCGGACTGGAGAGTCGTTCGGGCGACGACGTGCCTTTGGCATCGGAGGTTGGAGTCGCCACTATTAGATTGAGGTTCGGCGGTGGGCACGGCAGCCGCCGTCGCATCGGTTTACAATATCGTAAATCGCTCGCTAACCAGTTGGCCCCGCGGTATGCTAGGAATTCGGCTGGTACTCCGGCTCTCTCGCTCCCTCCCTCTGTCTCCTTCTCTCTCTCGCTCGCTCTTTGGCACAATGCTATCGCTATCCATCTCGCTCCATCTCTATATATGCTCGAATTGGGAAGATAGAGAAGCAGAGAGAGAGAGAGAGAGACGACGAGACAGATGGAGCGGATAGAATACTCTCGACTCTCGATGTAGCCGAGAACGTTGCCGCGCATCGTCCGCGAGCCGGCGAAATCTCGCATCCCGCGACCAAATTCACTGCAGCGCCCGCTTCGCGCTGCTCCGCAGCACTCCATCCCCGCGTACATATGGCGGTCCGCGTAAAGCCTCGCGATTCTTCGTGCTTATATACCAACGAGGGGGACCGGCGTCGTGGCTCGCGGTATGTCGCCGGCATGGCGTCGCGGCGATTCCACGCGTACCGTTCACGATACCGGGGCCGGATTACGGCTAACCCTTTCGTCGCGCAGAGTACACGCACGACAAACAAAGGTACGCGATTTAATGTCCCCTTTCAATCAAATACGTATTATCCGAACGTATGGAATATACGATGGGGAAGAAGTGAAACGTATAAATGTGTTATTACCGCTGAATTATGGGGTCTCGGTAATGGTGGCGCATTGAAAAGTGATAGGCGCGTCGACGGATAACACACGGGCACAGCTTTAAGTGGGGGGTGCTATACTTGAAAGCTTTGTTGACAGAATACTGATTTTTTCCTGCGAAGCTTACATTGCAAAGAATTACGGCAAGTGCTTCTACGTAACGAAAATACATGCGAAAATGAATCGGAGCATTATCCAATATGTGATGACGAAAATTTCAAAAGCGAAACCCCCGACTTGTCAAGTAGAGTATACTGAGACAAAAGTATCTAAAAATAAAAGAATATTTCTTTGGTGGGTCCTTACACGATATTTACTTAGATCTAAATCCTCTTTACTTAAACCGAGTAATGTTCACTCGGTTTAAATAAATATCGCGTAAGGACCAAAGAATTTGTTCTTAGATATTTTTTCTCTCGGTGTAAATATTTATATATCTAAGAAATACAGAGTAGAGCCTGTCAATATTTACGTAACATAACACTTCGAGGATCGCGTCTGCGTTATTGACGCGAGTTCGCCAACAGCTGTAGCATTTCCTTAACGGATAAACATTCTCGCGACATACCGTCATACGCATAATTACGTCCGAAAAGATCGCAATACTGAGTGCTCGCGTATTGGACGCTGAAATCTCGCACACGACGATTTAAGCGTCGATATCTGATCGCGCTTTTGAACATCCCTAGACGCGTCTGCGAATCGCGGTCAAATCGCGGCAAATAAACCACCGACGCGGAGGGAAAGAGAGAGAGAGAGAGGAGGGCTCGCACGATTGCGCGCAGTCGTCCACCCCCGAATACACACGGCTAAATTACGTTATTATCTGCGTCAGGGCCTGCCGAGATGCAAACGACAAGATCGCGCGCGCACGGCCGCGCTCGTTTACCCTCGGTGTGAGCGCTCGCGTGCGCGTGTACGCCCGTTTTGCGTCATGCGCCAGCGAGCAAAGCGAAAATTTTGCCGCGCCGACCGCCCGCGGGCATTCGACTATCACCCTCCTCCCGCCATTCACCCCGCGATCGGGGGTGGCGGTGAGGTTCGTCAAAGCGGCCCGCTTCGAATCGCTCGGAGCGTTTTAATGGGACGGTCAGCCAGCCAGCCAACCAACCAGCCAGCTAGCCAGCTGGCCGTTTGTTCGCGAAACGCCATTTGACCGAATTATTATTTCGCCCGAAAATTCCGAACTCTCGTATATTCGATAGAGAGCGGCGCGGTTCTTAACTTTCCCGTTATGCGCGGATCCCGCCGAACAATTTCATTCCTGAAATGTGCGAATTCATCGGGGCGAATTTTAATTAGTAAAGCGAGCCATTTTCTCTTCGTTCACTTTATCTCCTTTTTCATTTCCCCCCCCCCCAGCCCCGAAACACGATACACGAGATGCGTGTAAAATAAGAACATCCGCTTGTACTGTATAATTCGCAAAAAAAAAAAGAATAACGTTGGAAAATTTTATCAGCAGATCGTTGAGGGAAAAATAGTCGGTGTGGTGTCGTTTTTCGTGATTTCTAGCCTGAACGCTGCAAATGCGTATTCTCCAAATTTGATGGGCATTCAATCGGTTTTGCCGCTTCATATCCGCGCGAAGAACGAAATGTTTTTCATTCACCTCCTGATGTTTTGTCGAGACAAGATATTAATTACAGTACTATCAAAAAATTATCTTTTACAGAAAACAGCTACTGATATTTCGGCCCGTAAAAAGTGAACGTTTCCATCGCAGAAAAATTCGCCGATTCTTGTGCGGTTCACATATGTGCGTATCCTCTGTTTCGTCTCGGTTGCATCGCGCAACCTCGAAAATCTCGTCCGTGTGCATTCGCTCGCTCGCTCGCATTCTTCGAAACGCGATCGGCCCACCGTTCTCATGGCGCTTCATTTCGTTCTCTCTCTCTCTCTTTCGCACACTCGACAGGTATAATATCCCTTATGGAGAGGAGAACGAGGAGGGAATTCGGACAGGGCGTAGAGGGGGAGGAGGGGTGCGACCGAGTGAGACGGTAACGAGTGTGCCCCGCCATTTTGAAAGCGCGGGAGCACGGCATAATTACTGCCTTTGTTTCGAACAATTTATATTAAAATGGAAAGCAATCTGCATTTGCAAATTAAATGCGCGCTTCCCGTCCGCGTTACCCGGGCGAGCCCGGGTCGCGGCGGGAGGAGAACGAAAGGGTGAGAGAGAGGGGGTGGATTATCGTGATGAAGAGGAGGTGGACGACGGGGTGGTTACCGCGAGCGGCTCGTGTAAAATCAAGCGGAGGCTTCTGCTGTGTTAATTGCGCGCTGGTTATCCATTGCTCTCCGCCATTCCACGTTGTTCGCGATACCGGCCACGTGAAATCCGGCCGCGGAACCGAGCCGCCGTTACGTCAAACGATTAACGGTTTATTCGCCGAGAACGGAATGGCGATTGATCGTTGTTTCAGCGGACGCGTACAGAGAAGATCTTCCTCTCCGTCTTGCGAGAGAAAGCGATATCCGTGTGCCGCCTTTAATAAGGGGCCCGTAGGACGTAATCAGACGAGGGAAGAAATGATTGACGCGTCGTTCTAAAAGCGAACACGTACGTTCTGTCACCGCGATACGAGAGCAGAGATAGAATTTTCGTTGAGGAACAGGCGTACAAGGACGTCGTCACATGCGACGTAAAAACACGACAGCCGTCCGGGAGGTTTACGAGAGACGGAAACGGGACGTGGTTTCCTTCATATTCCGAGAAAATCTTCGGCTCCTCTCGCCCACGCGGACGAACGGTAGATTTATTATTCGCTATGTAAATTCAACGGCTCCTTCTCGCGAACTTTGTCTCATCCGTCTTCCTTGCGCCCGTCCGAGCTCAGTGTGTGAGAGAGAGAGCCGCTGGCTGAAGTTTTTAATATTCGCGAGGAGAGGGGCCGGCAAGAGACATCGGGCGGGAAGATGAAGAAGCGGAGGCGCGGATGCGCTGCCGTAACTTATTCGCCGATGCCGACTAATTAGCGGTCTGATCGAGAAAGGCTAATGGAGGTCGTGCTCAAGTCACGGAACGCTTCTTGACTCCTACCTTGGTAGTTCGCGGGTATACCCGAGGTAGCCCGTACTCTGTAATGAATGCCCGTTCGTCGTCGCTCCGTTATACAAGCCCGTACAGGTGTGTAAACCGTGTAGCCGGCTAATGGCGATTGCGAGAGCCGCGCGAGCACCACGTTGCTTCGCAATTTCGGTCCGGATTGCGCGACGGCAGCAGCCGAAAGATCCGAAAAATCGCCGAGGAAGAGAAGACGATGTCCTCCTCCCGTGAATTTATCCCTCTCGTCGCTTCCCTCCCCCTTTCATCTCTCCCTTTTCACGACGATTTCGCTCGCATCCCCCTCGTTCCTCCCCCACCCGCGTCTCTTGCTCCGTTCGTCGATATTTAATTGGAAATGCCAATTTCGGCAAGTCGCGCCACGTGCGACGTGTCTATTCCTACCGACGCGTATCGATCGATTTAATATTAAGCGGCGTCTCCCCGCCCAGCTCGGCAAGTTTCCGGCGGAGAATTTTTAAATAGCGCAGTTTATACACGCCAATTGCCGCGCCGTCGATTCCGAATGCACGCGCGAGATACATTCGCACGATAGCGGTACGTGAAAGATAGCAGACGGGGCTCGAATTATCGGGCATGCCGGGACGAGTAACATCGCGAGCAACGTAAATCGTCCGGGATTTTTCGCCGGAGATTCGAGGCGAATCGGCGTAAGAGAGACGTAATATCACGATGCGATACCCTCATTAACCTATCTGGCCTCTTTCAGAAGCAAACGCGCCCGCGATAAGCACGCGCGCGCACACACAGCGAGCAGCCTCAAAATCCTTCACGCGATAGTTGCACCTCCCGCTTCCTCTCCCCGCGGCCCTTCTTTGTTGACCCAATACATTCCCGGGATTATACGGTTTAAGGAACCTCGCGTGCGTGCGTGCACGTATGCACGAATATGCAGGTGCACTTAGCTTCCTGATGCCGCGGGCGTCGTTCCCGATGTCGGATGATGCGCCTCCGGCGGGCTTCACCCTCGAGATTCCTTTCCGCATGGAGAGAGGAGCGTTCTCCTCGCATTCTTTCGTCGGGAACCTGGCTTTATGCGCGGCGGCGACTCGCCTCGTTGTGGATTTTTCAGCCGGTAGTTTGCAAAAAAATACGCGCATGCCGCGAAATGTTGTTCCACTTTCGGAACAGGAGTCGTAGGAGATGCTGCGTCTCGCCGGTAATTTCATCATTTCTCACGCGCGTGATAACGGCGAAGGGATGGGGTGCTTCGAAAAGCGTGGAAAGCGACAGGCCCCGTCAAAGTGACGGATTAAAAATTACCACTTTTTAATTAGTCCGGGCTGAACGGACTCGGCGCGATTTATAGCGGGGATGACCTCTCCCTTTCTCTCTCTCTTCCGAGACAGATACATAATAACGTCGATCAGCGGCGGTTGTCTCGTCGATCGATCACCGTTGTCGAATTTCCGCCGACCCGACGCCCATCGTCGCGGTCCTTTGACGCGGAAATATTCGCGCGCATAAATGCCCGACAGCGTGGGTTTTAGAAAGGGTGCGCAAAAAGGCGCTCGAGTTACGCCGTAGGCACGAAACAAATAAACTTTTCGGCGCACTTGCGGCGACGGGGCGCCGCTACTACTTTTTTCTTTCTTCCTCTGGCGTTTCTCCTCCCCGTTTCCGCCGCGGCTCTCTCGTCCATTGTTGCTTCCTCCTGCGTGTAGTAGCTCGCCCGGTTGCAAATAAACTACCTCGACGCCGTGTTGCGGTGAGCCGTGTCCAGATATACGTTAACAACGAGTTCACATCGTCCGGGAAACGCCCGCGTTCGTTCCGCGCGTTTTTCCACCTTCCCTCCGGAGGGAAGAGATATCGCCGTTAACGTTCGACTCGTGCGGAATCAGAAATCGATGCGCGATGCGAATCGCGCGGAATTAAGCCTCGTTACTAACTACGAAATCCGTATTTGCCGCGTGTTTATTTATAAACGGCAGTATCGTTCGATGCAGCTGCATACTCGTCCCAATGTATTAAACACCTACGCACGTTGCGAAAGCAATAAACGCCGCTTCCGAAATAAACGAAAACTGACGTATCTGTGGAATGTTTCTGATTTAGAAATATTTCCAATGTCACGTGCACGGGGGAGGGGGGAGGAGAGAGAGAGAGAGGTGTATTACGCATAGGGTACGGAAAAAAATCGACTATTCGTTATGCGCTCGTTCGAGAACGAGAGCGCAGCTGAAATTGCAACAATCTGGCGCGTTCGCGCGCTATTACTGCGCGCTGAATATTTTCCGAAAAATTCGTCAAAGCGACGAATTATCCCGCGTACCGTTTGTCCCGGAATAGGCCGCGTTTTTGAAGTAAAGGGAGGAAAAAAAGAGAGAAAGAGAGAGAGAAGAGAAAATTGCAGAGGCCAATCAAGCGCGAATTCGAGCAATTCCGATTTAATCCAAAAAACAAAAAAATAAAATACTACTATTCGCTACTGGCAATACTTACGATATCATCTCGTGTGTCACACGGATAACGTCCTCATTAGCCGGTGACGCACGTTAGCGAACGCAAATTGGCGGAGCCAACGTAGAAATTGATCTATTTCGGAATCTTCGGGCGAATTTCGCCGGTCCATCTGCCGCCGCGTGCCGCGGAATTTCCACAACTGAGAATTGATTTACGCTTACCCAAGCCGTTTCCGCGAGTTCTCCCGATGAGACTCTGCGCGACGAGAACTCCCGTTCTCGGGAAATCGTCGAACACGCTCGGCTTCTCCATTCGTAAATCTACCCACCCTACCTCGTGCCAAAACTCACGGTACTTGCGTGACGGTTAATTTAAAATTTCGTCCGTTTCGCTCGCACGATTAATATTGCAACGTATGTAAAACATATACGATCAGCGAGCCGCGTGCATTATCCGACTCTTTCATAAGGATAAAACGACATTCGAGAAGACTCTCTTCCGCCGCGCCTGAGTTTCGTGCGCGCGTGTGTGCATGTGTGTGATAATCGATCGATCTTCCTAATTAAACGGAATTACGTTCATCGCCGCGCGTGTCGTTATGACGTAATTTGTAGGAGCATACGTTGAATGCGCCTCGCATTGTGCACACACACCGTGCGTGCAGGTGTACAGCCGGTGTGTCTCGTCGTTGCTGCTCTCCACGCTTTCCGAAGACGCTGGTGAGCGTAACCGCGAGCGAGAATCGCGAGCCGCCGACTTATAACGCGCCGATTTCACCGCGCGCGCGCATGTGTGAAAGTCAGGACGTCCGGCCTTTTCGAGGGAGTGAAAAAAAACTCGCACGCGGACATAATTATCGCGCTTCGCTCCGACGGATTTTCGATCGTAAATCATTCTCATACGCGGCGCGAGCGAAGGGAATTCCTGCGCTTTTCCTTTTTACCGTTGCATTTGTCCGTTTAACGTTAATAATAGCCGGACGCGAGAGCGTTTCGACGATTATACGAATCGTCGGTTGATATGAATTGTAATTTACAACGCGATCAAATAATGGTATGTGTATGAACGTTGGTAAATGCGCCGATTTATTAGACGCCTTAGATAGACGTTTAGATATTCCGGATATGATATCCGTAGAGAGGCGGATATGAATCCCGTGTGAAAGTCGCGCTTAAATTGCGCGGCGTGAACGCAACGAGAATCGGGAATTGCGTGTCTGTGCGTGCGAAATCACCTATTTTTACAGCGAACTCTCGAAGTGCGTCGGGATTGCACCGTGTTGCACGAGTGCGCAATGAATTATTCTGTGCCTCCTCCTTTTTTATTTTCTTATTCTCTCTCTCTCTCTCTCTCTTAGATAGAGCACCTTAGCATTATATTTTAGCGAACATTCGACAATCGATGTAATGCGATGTTTAACGCTGGTCTATATGTACGATCACTGTCTGCATTATAGGTGCACCCACGTCGCCGTCATCCTGACCTGCCCGAGAAATCCTCATGAAAGACTGGGAACTCAGTACTCAGAATAGCATCGGTATCGTAGACATTTCTTTTTTTTATTTTTTCTCCTCGAGCCGCCCGCTCCAAGTGAAATCGGCGGGCCTTCTTTTTTCGGAATAAGAGTCCTTCTCTCTTTCTCTTTCTATCACTCTCTCTCTCTCTTTCTCTGTCTTTCCGCCTTTCAATTATTCAATTATTACTCGTTTGAACGTGGAACACGGGCGATGGGTACGGTATGGTGGTGGTAGTGGTGTTGGTTCTAACGTAAGCTAGACTAAGTAGTGGTAACGTTAATTATAACAGTGAAGGGTGGAACGAATCGCCCGCAACGGCCAGCAATCCGGAATTTTTATCGGCGCGCGGAGAATAAAAACAAAACCTCGCCTTGCGTCACGAGAGAGCACGCGGGAGAGCGCTTTTACGATGCGTTGCACCGCAGACGTTTTTTTCTCTCTCTTTCTCTCTCCTTTCTGTCCCCCTTCGAACTTTTTCTTCGAACTCTTTTTTTTTTTTCCGAGTTCCACGTGTCGCGCGATCGAGCGGCGGGAGTGCGCGTCGCAGAAGAACCGCGGCGACTCGCCCGCTAATTTTAGTATCTGCCTGTTAGAGCTGCGAGCGAGCGAGGTAACGTTCATTCCCTTGCATACACGACAAGCGCGATATATTTCATTGAGAGAGCAAAATACGATTTTCCCCGCCCGCGTGCGGATTCTGCAATTTCCGCCGTTCTCGCGACATCGATACCTGCGAGGCGGCGGCAGAAAGGAGAGAGAGAGAGAGAGAGAGCTCTCGATACCTCTTCGAGCTGTGTGCACCCAGCGAGTACACAGGCCGCCATCCCTGTTACACGAAACCCCACTGCTCGAATTGAGATGAGACACGTTCGCGGAATCGCGTCTTAACCGCGACGAGCCTGCCGATGTAATATAATTGGCCGCGCGTCTCTTCGTCGAATTGATCGCGACGCGACATCATCGTCGGGTCAGCTACGGCCGTCCTTTCGTAGAATCCACGAGTCCTTTTCTCTCTGCGCCTCTCGCCGCCCCTCTCGTTCTGCCGCTGCGTCGAGAGTGGCCGCAACCGCGAATTACTTCGCAATTTCCCGAAATTGCGCAATCCGTGCGGGCTAATGGCCGCCGCCACCGCCGCCGCCGTTGCTGGAAGCGGCGAGGGGTCAGGACACTAGGTGGAGGGGGTGAGGGCGGTAACGCGACGAGGAGACCATTAATTAAGCAAAATCATAAACTCGGCTCGGCCGAGCGTGCGCGCGTGCAGTTGCATTGCAAAAATATAAACGCGTGGCCCGGTTACTTTCACGAACGAGATACGGCGACGAGGGTATTGCCGCCGCTGTTGCTCTTTGCTAATCGCCCAGGCTCTCTGCGGTTTACGTCAGAGAGGACCGACGATATTGTCGGCCGCGACACGCTCCAGAAGGTAATTGGGGTTGAAGCATTCGGCTAAATAGACGAACGTACCGTTAACGCACGCCTCTCTCGCTGTTTGCCGTGATTACCGTGAAACAACGTTCGCTAATTCGCAAACACATCACGTCGCGAGGAAGAAAGTCGTGATGCATTTCCGCTAAAAATGATCAATCTGCGAGCTGTTGCTTTTAATCCGGGAATAGTCACCTGGGGTCTTTTTAGACGGTCGGAAAATTAAGCTCACGTCGCAGCGGGTCTTTTTTTACTAATCGGGAACAGCCACCTTTCATTTGGACATTTAGAGATCTGATCTGTGCAACAAAAATTGACTGTGATCCGGTCTATAAGAACTCGTTGGGATATAAAACGACCTCAGGTGATCGTTTACGTAAAAGAAAAAAAAAGTAGGGTGGCTATTCCCGGATTAAGTTTCAAGTCTCGGGAAGTTGGATCGATTTTTCAACGATTTTTTGACATTTTAACAGACTGTTGCTACGCAAACATCTGTAACTTTTTAAATGAAAATTCTCGGTGATAAATGCATCGGAGAGGTGCATCGTCGGTTCGTGCGCGCGAGTTTAACATACAAGCGGCAGGAAAACATCTAAATCTGACCCTATCCGTGTCGCAACGTGTGATAACGAAGTAAGATACATTTTTTGCGATTACATACGGGTTTCGCGAAGATTACGAAATACATTGCCGCGAGATTAAAGGTATTAATTAAGCCGGGACCGCGTGGTCACCCACGCGTAGATCTCTCAGGTGGAAAAAAACGCTTGTCGATAATGAAACGCGGCGGACAAATGTCACCGCGCGTAATCGTGCGACAGATCCGCGAATTCTGACGCAACTAAACAAGATTTTAATGGCTCTAATGGCCGTCGGATTTGCCGTACTCACGTGCGCCCGCTCGCTCGCTCGCTCGCTTCGACAACGATACGATAAGCCTCGTTGTGAAACACTCGGAACAGGTAAATTGATCCGCCGAACGTATCGACGTGCACTTTACACCGCCAGGCCATGTCGCATTGTACGTTTACATAATACGCACGGGCGTACACGCAAAAACGCAATAGCGTAATAATCCGACACTCGACAGATCGGAGCAGTCTCGGGTATAAAAAAAAAAGAGAGAGGATTTTGCGTCGGATAATCTCGTAAATTCCCACGTGATTCTCCGCGCGACAATCCCTGAAATATTTATAAACTCAACGTCTATTAATTACACGCGATGACCATTCAAAAACCGTATCTTTAAAATAAAAACTCATTTCTCCTGAAAACCATAAAGAATATTCAGGGGAAAAATTTGCCAACATTGAGCGTTCATTCGCGCGTCTTATCGACGAATCGTCTCGTCGACATCGAGTTCGATCGCCTCCTCGCTGAAATCTACTGCGATTTGAAATGCACCGGTGAACGCGGCGACGCGTAGGTAAACCGGGGCAGAAACGCGATGCCACAATAGCGAGGTGTATTATTGCGCCGTGGCACGGGTGTCGCGTAAAAACGTGGGATTCTCGCTGTTTAAACGAGGCACCGACGAAAGCGATTTTCCACGGTATAGTTTTAACTTGGTACGCGCGGCGATTGCAGCGGCGGTGGCGCGGACGGATTGTGCAAAATCCAGCTCGTGCACGATGCATATGTATCGGGAATACGTATATCACGCGGTGTAATACGTAGAGAGGAGAGCCGGGCCGAGGTGTATCGAGGTCGACCGGTTCTCCGGCAGCCGTCAGTCGTTAAGGGACATTGCGACACACGCGCGCGGTTGTTGTCCCTCTCGTCCCGTCCTCTTCTTCCTCCTCCACTTCCTCCACCTTCTGTGTCTTTCTTTCTCTCCGTCTGTTCCTTGCCGACGACGCGGCGTACGAGAACCCGAGGAATCGCGAATAAATCGTTATTTAACCGCGGGTTCGGCTTGTGCGTGAGGAGCGATCGAGACGTCCCTTTTTATCGCCGATTCGAGAGATCGGGATTGTTTGAAGACGGCGCTCCGCCGCTTCTCCCCCTCCTCCTTCTTGTTACGACATCGCGGCCTGTCAAACGACAGTTGCACCGCGAAATCTCGGACGCGACGTGTCTTCGTTTATCAATTATCGCGAGCGCCGGCGATGATGTTACTGTCACTTTCGTGAGAAACTCGCGGTATATCGTGTCTTGACTTATTTTCGATAGGATAAAAGGTAAATAGCGCACCACCGAGTGACGGTAGAGTTTATTCCGTGTCGTGGCGAAACGTCTTCGTTTTCTTCCTCCTGGTCGTCGTAGATCTTTCAGCGGGGCGCGAATGGAGGAAACCGGCGGCCGGTGAAAATAAGCGCGCAGGCGGATATTTTTCTTGGCTGTGGTTCCTAATTTTACGTCCAGTCTGACGACGCCTTTGAAACCTTCCCCTCCCACCTCGGTCTTCCTCCTCTGTGCCCGACCGTTCGCGAAACGAGCTCCGTGACCGTCGTCGACGTTATTTGTACGACATTAAACCGTATTTGCTCGTCCGGTACTTCTCGTCGTAAAACCTAAAGCCCACCTATTTGCGTGCGCCTTGGTCGTCTTTGATTTACGAATGAAAGGAGAAAAAGGTGGAGGCAACCACGAAAGACTTCACGATTCGATACTTTTCTGGTGCACACACACATACATGCACGCGACCGGCCGCGGTCGTAAAACCGCGAAAAAGCGTGGCGCGACCGGATGATGGTGATCGAGACTGTGATACGCTTGAGCCGATTTATCGTGCGGATAACCGATAAATTAATCGCTCCTCTATGAAAAATAATGAAGAAGCGGAAGGCGTAGCCCGGGCGCAATAAATTACCGAGTGTCTTTGTAGCGATTAAGCGACAATTAAGCGCCTCCGCTGCTGATTCCGAGAGAAAATGAGAATTTAATTGAGAAGTGTACGCAGCAGGACGAGTAGAAAAATCGGATGTGTCGCGGCCGCTCCTCCCTTGCACGTTCAATTATTTCTATATATTCGCAGACGCGTTCCTTTTGTTTCTTTTTTCACAAAAAACGCCCGACAGTATGCGAGATTTAAGTAATTTACGATTTCCGTACCTCTCGTTCTTTATTTCAGTGCTGAAGGTCTTTATTCAGCCTTCCTTCTTAACGGGATCTTAATTTGAGTTAATCACAGGGATATTTTCAACGTCGACGAAGAAAGACGGGAAAAGCGCGGCGCTCGCCCGTCAGATTTCTGGCAAAGTAGAAAATCGGTTCCAAGGGATTTGCGGCGAGGCGTCGGGAAGCCGAGGAAGCGCGCACAGGCTCCGTGTGAGTCGCGTTTACTGTAATTACGGTCGACGGGCGTTCCGATACAACAGACACACGGCAGATTGGAAATGCGTATGACTATTTAACGGTTTCCCCCGGCGCGCAAACTACATTGATATCGCAGCCGGCTGAGCGTTGCGAGGTAATTAACCCTGGAGTGCCCCCCGGGAATGCCGCGGAGCTACTCACGTCGTTAACAGCCGCAAATAATTAATTGTTAATTAAATAATTATCAGTTGCCGATGAATCGGTTATTAACAATCGAACCGCGCAGTGCGGAACGGTGTTTCGGACAGCGGCCGCGATGCTTAGGATGCACACAAATTGGCAAACGACGGCGTAGTGCATCGTTGACTGTAAGAGAGGGATGGATCCATAGATAGATAGTGAGAGAAAGAGAGAGTTTGCGAATTCATAAGCGCGTTATCGACGAGGAGTCGTTGGAACGCGATTTCTTCGCACTTTTCTCGTTTCCGAACCGATCGTTGCGGACCTCGACTTGACGGATTTTCGTGCGACCGGAGGAGAAACATGTGGTGTATATTAATTTTCCTCGAACGTGCGCTAAATATAGCTCTGATATCGCCGACGAGACTCTCGGATTGCCGTCGGTTATCGGTGATTTACGCGGCAAAAAGCGGCGCGACCGATCGTCGGCGGCAACATTGTGGCCGGGCGCGATGAAAGCTGCTTAAGGCCCCGGTGGTACGATCGGCATCCGATTCGCGCGCGCGGGGCCCTGGAAAATCCGGTCGAACCGGACCGTACGGGAACCGCGCCGGTACGTCGTTCTCCCGCCGAGATCAAAGGCGAGGCGAATCTTGACAAAGAAACGACACTCGCGAACGGCGAGGGAAGCGGAGGGTGAAGGAAGGCGGCGGTGGTGGTGGCGGAAGGACGGAGAAAGGAGGGAACCGACGATTCCTCTCCGCCGCTGAGAAATCACGCGAAGGTGTACCGACGATCGTTAGGACGATCGGGGCCTCCTCGGGACGACAAAAAGGGGGCTTGGTCGTTTGTTTGTCGCGACTCTTAATGGCCGTCTTCGGACGAGTTCGTAATTGGCGCGTTTGCACGCGCTCTTTGTACACCGGCCCTCCTCCTCCTTTTTATCTCTCTTTCTCTCCGTCGCCCTTTTGCAACTCGTCGCTTCCCGCCTTCGTTCACCGTTGCACTTGTCGCCCTCCCTTTTCCACGGGACGTCTCGTTCCTTTTTCCGTCGCCGCGACTTTTGTGCCACCCGCTTCGTGTGTTTTCTCGAGCTCTCGCCGACGCGTCGTGCCCTCCTCGTCGCATCGCCTCTTCTCTCGTTCTGTCACTCACCCGTTCCTCACCGTTTACTCGCTCGCTTATTCCTCGCGAATGCCCGTCCGCGATTCGGGAAGGAGAGACGCGGCAGCCTCCGTTTCGCTGAAACACCGCTCTTTGTTGCGGCCTCCGCCGATGGTCTTTCGACGCCTCGCGGTCTGACTATGCTCGTCTTCTCTTTCCACTCTCGTGCTCGCTTAATTCAGCCATTAGTATTCCCGCGCTGAGGCATTGCTATTCTCAGACCCTCGTGTTATCGTAACTCATATAAACGGACGCGCATCTGTTCGCGCGTTTTCGCCGAGCGCCCGAATGACCGTATCCTTTTATTCGTGGATTTTTATCAGAAGTAACATATGTCATTCCGCAAGTTGACATTTTTTCTCGCCGACTTACCGAATATCTGCAGAATATCAATCCGTAGAATCAATATTATTCAAATATTTTATGAAAAATAACACGACGGTACCAGTCGTGATTTTTCGCTTCTTTATATTTCTCGATGTTTCTTATCAGTACATCCTTTATACCGAGGAAGCGATATTCAATCTTCGCGCCAGCCCCTCTGCCCGTGTTCCTTTAAATTCTGCAGCGACGGATTGCCTTCGCGCATAACGCGCGTTCGCCGACGAGCGTGATAATGCGTAACTCGTGTTGTCGCTTACCGACGTCGAGCGAACGACGCGGAGGGGGGTTCACATTTATACGGGAAGTTATCCGCCTGTACACCGTAACATAACTTTCCACCCCCGCACGGCGGCGACCCCAGGCGATTGCCGGCCGGTCCGCCGGTCCTCGGCGAGATTGACGACGGCGGAGGATTAATCGAGCTCGCGCAATAAACGATTCCCACCCGTCGTTGCGCCCCGTACAGGCGAATCGGTGCGAGGTCGATGCGTCAAAGAGCAGCAAGATTTGTCGCTCGTTCCGAGACAAAAGGGGCTGCCTTTCACCCTCGCGATCCCGACGAAAGGCGCTTAGCGAGAGCCGCTTTCAGTCGAATCGGGTCATTTCGGATGATTCTGCAACGACGACGTTCCACCTTCCATTTCCGGTTTAGACGGTTCGCGACGATCCGCCGAAATGCCGAGCCTTCGTGACGTCTCTAATGGCGTAATCAGCCGACGTGGAAGTTTCCAAAGACAAACGATAGGCAAAAGAGACGGGATAATTGCGTGTGCGCATGATACGTATGATTTAAGCCGCCTTCCCTGTGAAGCGCGACTGGCCTCTAACGACGCGCAATCCGATTTCTTCTGGGATCGTTAAAGTCGGGGATTTCATCGCGAGAGGGTTAATCAATGGCGCGCGTGCACACGCCGAAACCAGCTAGCGACGTCCTCGATTGTCGGCCGGCCCCAGACAAGCGCCATTACCTCTGCTTGCGGTTTTAGCGGTCTCGCAATGAGTACGAGATCCCTCTACGCGGGAGAGAGAGAGAGAGGGGGGGGATCGCGCATGGCTTACTTCCTCATTGCTCGGTGAATCAACGTCTCATCAAAGTTGCGTCGGTATGTTTCTTTTTTCACTTCCTCTTTCTCTCTTTTTTTCTTCGCCTCGATTTTTCTCGCTCCACTGTGGTTTCTGACCCGGGAATAATCGCCTGGGGTCATTTCATACCCCACTCCAACGTCCGTCAACGACGTGGCTGCCGGATGATCATATTAGTTATGAGATCATGATCCGTGATCGGAAGAGAATTTTCCTCGGAGGCGAGCTTATCCGCGTAATCGCGTGAGAGCGAGTGAGCGCGATAGCGAAGCGCAACAAACGCGCGATCGTCGGCAGTACATCGCCTAGGGAACGACTGGGTGGACGCTCGCGCGCGTACGGCGTAAATTCTCGCCGGGATTTCTGTACCGATAGCCTTTCCCGCGCTTCGCTCCAACGAGGCGGATCTCTTTCCGCGTATGAATCATCGTTACGTTACGCGCAACGTGCGCCTCGGCAACGTGAGTTACGAATCGTCCGCGTTTCCTCGACAACGAGAGGAGGTCGCCCGAGATATTCCGCGAGTCTGACTCGACCACGTCGTCGTAGGAAAGGAAAAGGACGAATTATCCTGTCGGAAGGATCACCGCGAGCAGAGAGAGAAAGAAGCCGCGTCGTTTCGCTCGACGGGTCCCGTCGCCGTGTCGGAGCCCCTTTTACCCTCCTTCGCGTCCGTCTCCTTGTCCCCCGCGCCCTGCTTCGTCGCCGCCACCTGTGTGCGCGGCTTAATGAATCGTAACCGCATTATCGTGTTGCGCAACCACGCGTGTATTACCATAATGTCCCGCGGTGACTAAGAACCTCCATCTCGTGCATCTGCGATATTAGCGTCCCGATGTGCGCAGCCTCTTCTTCGTCGAAAGTGGCGGACACGAGAATGAGAGAGAGGGGGGGGGGGAACCGGCAGGGACGAAGAGTGATTTTTCGCGGCCTCAAGTTAATGATTCCGCGAGATTCCCGGCGGGAGCGCAAGCGCGAGCCGCGAATACTCGAGCGCGTATCTCTCTTCTCCTTGTGCGAAACAAAACGGCGTAAAATGCCGCAACTCGAAAATTCATTTTATATTACGACACGTTATCATTGATCTTCAATGAAGTGTACGTTAAAATTGAGACCCGAGCATCTCGCTGATCAATCGTGAAAAGACATCACGAAGCCGAATGATTTTCACAAATCTGTGAGCCATCGTCAGTTGTGTGACGGCCGAGGACTCGCGCGCGCGCGATAGCTTTCTCGCGACTCCGCGGCGGTGTTTCATCGGTTTCATCGGCTTCCGACTCTGTGGGTCCGCCCCTGCGGCGGATCCGGGCGCGATAATAGCCGCGCGCGCGTTTACGAACGCGCATCCGATTATTTCCGCGTTGAAACCGCGCCGATTATTTATTACTCGCCGCGCGGCGCTATTTAGACGACGCGCAAAGAATTCGGCGCGCGGACGAGGATCGGAGTAATTAGTAATGCCGCGGCTTTCTCGCATCCGCGAGTGACGGAACATTAAATTCCCATGTTGCGAACACTCCCGCGTACCGCGCAATTAACCGTGCGGCGCTCCGCGTGCGTTTTATCGCGTTTGCCCCCGGAAGGCGCGAATTCCGATTTTTTATCTTTACATCGCGGTGCGACGATCGGCGAATATCGATGCTGCGTCCCGAGAATTTCTCGGGGATCATCAATTTAAACGTACTTTTTATGCGTATCCGGTCGACTTTTCTCACTGTGGATTATATTTTCGCATCCCTCTGCCGTGAAACGCGAAAGTAGGATGTGTTGTTACTCAAAGTAAATTTAGAAAGGATTCTGTATTTGTATCGTACATTTAAGACTCCGTTAAGACTTGGTCAGAACTCTTTTCAAAGTCTATCTCTCTATTATTAAAATTCTACGTTGAGTTGTTTGATATTTGCTTCGTTTTCGAAAGAAAGAAAGAGAGAGAGATCGTTCATCATGGCATTTTTCGGAAGCGAACGGGTCACCGGCGTGACTATTAATACCGGGAGCGGCGTGATCCCGCATACCCGATCTGGAATTACCCGTGAGAGGGCCGGAAATCTCCCCTTTTCGCGATGCTCGAAAACGACGCGCACGAGAGCTTCGCCCGACGAGCCCGGAGAGCTTAATGGACACACTCGGCGAGTTCGCGGGTTGTAAGCGGCGGCGGGCGGGCGGGAGCCCAGAATATTAATAGAAGATCTCTCTGTCCCGGCTAATTTAGCGCTTCCGTTTACGCGGCGAGGTACCCCGGCTGCCTCGTCCAAGTCGCAGTCCTCCCATCGACGTAATCCGACAAATAAGAAGCAGAGCCTCTCCGTGGTTTCTTTCCGCGGACAAAAGTAGGCAAGTTGAATCGCTCCGAGTTTCCGACAAACTGCGCGTGGAGCGAGCGGAATAAATACAAGTGAGGTATGCGTTCCACGATGAACGTTTCTTTATCCGCTCGCATCCTCGCACGGACCTTGGCGGCGAAATTGAAATTCGCCGCGCGCCTTTATGACGTAGCACCGCCGCCGCCGTCGAAGTGTGTATATCGTAATAAAAGCGAGAGGCGTCCGACGAAACCCACCTCGCCTTCTTTCGTACGCGCGCGAGAGAAAGAGAGAAAGCGCCGGGAATAACGAGGCGCAACACAACAGGCGGACGCGGTGACGTCGCGATAAAATCCGCGTTAACGTCCTATTTACGGCTCGGCGCGTCGCGATTTTGCCCGCGACGGCAAATCCGCGCGATCGTTCCGACTCGGGAAGCGCGGGGCGAAAAGTGAATCTAGTCGAATCGACCGAATCGAATTACGCCCCGCGGTTACGAGCACATAAATTTCCTTCGGTTACGACTGAATAAAATGCCGTCTTTATCTGGTCGCGCGGCGCGAACGATTATTCGCGCAATTTAGCTGTTGGCGCGGCGACGGACGGACGTTTAAATAACTCCGCGGATGATACGCACAGGAAGGAAAAACGAATCGTGCGCCGTTCGGTAATTGCGCGTCGCATTATTCAAACGATCAGCGCACGATCGCGGTGTGTTTACACGCGTTTACGCACACGCATTTGCGAGCGTGGGTGCACTATGGGCCGTGAGTAATGCGCGTGCATTGGCGTGGGTTACGCGCGCCGTTTGCGTGTACTTTCCTGAACCGTGTGCGCTTTCAGCGGACAAATCGATGCGCTTGTCGGACGTCCAATTTGACACGCGCGTATCTTGAGCGCAGATCGCGCGCCGTTTTTCGCGCGGTCGTTGTGTGACGAGAGAGAGAGGTTCCTCCGCGGTGAAGCGTTCCACCACGGCGAGTGGTCACAGTCGCTCGAGATCGCCTACTGTTCGCGGGAAATTTATTTCACTCCTTGCCCTTTTTCTCTTGCCCGTTTTACGTATCGAAGCGACGTGCGAAATCGCGAAGGGAAGTGTCCCTCCTCGCGTCGTTGGAATAAAAAGAATCGATCGCCGACGCAAGCGCGATATTGACCGAGTGAGAAAGCATTTTTCAATTTCGGCGCGGGGGAAAAAATTCCAGTCGAATTTGCTAAATGAACGGTCCTGCCAGATCAACATTTAATTACGCGAGCCAGTTATTTCATCTCGGTGTAACGAGAATTTTTCCGTTCCCGCCTCGACGCGCCCCGTGCAAAATGTAATAAATCGTTTGAGTAATAAAATATTTATTCGCCGGCCCGTTTTCGTCTCTCCACCGAAAACATCTTTTTTCTCGATTTATGGCGTCGACCCGTCATCGATCGCGCGCCCGGCGCCGCTTTTTAAAGCGGAATAGAGTCCGCGCGACCGTTGCCCGTAAATTCATCGCCAGTTGTGCGCGCCTCGTTGGAAAACAAAAAAAGGGCAAGAAGAAACGAGGAAAAAAGAACGCGTAACCGTAAATACAAATTTGAGGGAGAGGAGCTCGCGATATTTCCGTCGTTGCGCGAGTAACGCCGACGACGCCGGTCTCGGAAAAACGACCAGAAACGTCGATGGCACCACGTTCGAAGCTTCTTCGTTCTCGCCGCCGTCGCCACGGACGATTTAAACGCCGCTTGGAAATCTGAGTCTGGTGTGTAATCGCCGGATGATTCTCGAGATATCCTCCGCTGCTCAGGATGCCGGGCGCGTTTGCGCTCAGCCGGCCAAATATTGCGCCCTTCGTCGCCACCCGATGATACATTCGCGTCACCCGGTACTCCTCCTCTCTTCTCTCTCGTGAGAGAGAGTCCGGCAAACGGACAAACCGCAGGGATGCGCGTATCCAGCAGCCGTCCTCTCGCCCGCCCTTCTCGCGCGTATCCTTCTATATCCACTAACTGAATTAACCGGTCGCAACGGTGTACCGTTGCGACGTACGCGCGCGCGCACGCACTCACGCATGCACGCACGCATATTGCGCCGACCGATCCGCACGAACTGCACATATCCTGCATATGAACGCCGCGTCGGCCCTCCGGGCGCAATATATTACCGCGCGCGATGTCTCGTGCAATTTACGTACGATTATGCAGATGCGCCCGGAGCGCGCCCACGTACGGTGGTGTTGCGACCGGCGGCAGAGGTAGTGGAAGAAAAGGGAGGGAAGGGTGTGTAGGTAACAAGAGATTCGCGTTAGAACCGTTTTTCGGACGGCGCTTCGTTCCGCCGGCGGAGGCCGGTTCTCCTCGATCGATTCGAGGGTACATCTTCTCCATGTGCATTTTCTTCTTTACTTCGCGAGTATCTCGCGGATGTTCCCGCGCGTGGAGAGAGAGAATCGGAGAGCGCAGTGCGCGCATTGTAATGATGTACAAAGTGAGGCGATCCCGTAATCGATTTTACGGCTCTCCCGCGGACCTCCGACCTCGCACTGACAGACGGCCGAAGCGTCTCCATTAATCTCGCGCTTATCAGTCTTGTGGCGTCTACGGTTTCGTTCGGGTATCCGTATCTCGGATTTATACTTCCTCAATCGCATCGTTTGAGTGTCGAAAAATTTCTCTCCCCGGCGCAAAGAGGTCTCCTATCGTTTCATTTTTATTTAACTCGCGCGCTCTTATTTTCGGACCGAGTCGATACCTTTCTTTTTTCCATTCTCTCGCTCGAACATGGATTATTCACCGACTTCGACCTGCGAATCGGCAGAAAGCGCGGGTCGACGAACCGAAGCCCGCGAGAGTCACTCTCGCAGGCCGAGCACAGAAACGACATTTCCGGCGGCGGCGGTGGTTGCGCGAAGGCGCTTCTTTTTTACTCCTCTTCTCCGCTTGCCGCCTCGAAGGCGAGGCGCGGTGTTTACCTGTAAACCCGATGGCTAACCAATCGGGTCACGTGTGTGCACCGTCGGCGCTCAGCAGGGAACCGGCCGTGCGACGACGGTGTAATTGCCTCTTTAACGTAGAACCGACTCGGCACGCGCTTTCCTGTCTTCATCGCATTCGCTGAATGCGCTCTCGGGGCATTCCGCAGACCGCAGCGCGGGTTTCTCTAGAATTTTTTTCCCATGGTGCACCGCGTGCATCCGCATACGGACCGACGGACGATGGCGCCCGTGGAAATTAACGAGAGAAGGCGGAATGGATCGAGCGGAGGGAGGCGGAGTAAACCGCGAGAGTCGAAAAATTGCATCCTAAATAGTCGGACATTAGATGAGTAATCGCCAGCCGGCCGGGCGATTTTTGCGCAAATTCCGCGCTTGTAATCGCAACAAGGCTGTCCGCGAGTACTTTGCTCGTCGAGCCTTTAACTCCGAGTATGCCGGCTTAGCAAGATTTTCATGGCCGAAAGAACATTGAGAGAAATAAGATTTGTTCGAAAATTGTTATTCACGGCCGCGGCGAGACCGTCGATTTCAGATGCGAGGTCGAAAGGATCAAGTCGGATTTCGCGAACGGCGTTCCGCGTCTCGGATTTGCAAAATTGCTCCAATTGCAGCCGCACGAGTCGCAGCCACGTGCACTTTTCGCGCACGCTACATCGCGGATATCCCGCGATTTTCGCTCTTTCCGCTTCTTACCCCGTTATCGGTGCGAGATAACTTTCTCGCGAGCCCGGCGGTTTTCCGCCGGTTTCAGATTCGTGTCGCGACGAGAGAGATACGGAACGCGCGCGTCCTACCGTTGCGCGATAACCCGCGGCAGAGAGGGTGGAGAGGGACGAGCGGCGGTCGGGGGAGGAAAATACGAGCGGCAGATAACGGCCCCGGTATGTACACGTGTAACCGTGCGGCCCATTAATCCGCGCGTGTCGCATTGATCTATCATTGTCCTGTAGCCGCCGGGTGATATACACATCTGAGGTTGATACATAATAGATCGCGAACGCGGCCCGGCACGACGCAAATAGCGGCTACGAGCGCTGAATATATGCTCGCTCGTTCCGCCCGCGCTCGAATGCGCGACCTCCCCGTCGCGGTGCATAAAAGTCCAGTAACCCAGTTCAACCCCCTCGGTCAGCGCGAGATTCGCGTGAGCGAGCGAAGGTGTGAGAGGGAGCATCTTCGGTGTGAGGCGGTGCGAAAGAGCGAAAGTATTGATGAACGCGTATTTCCGAATAAAAGCGTACTCCGCAAATTTCTCCCCCTCTCTCTTTCTCACGCGGAACAATAGCGATTTTGCTTTCACCGCGAAGCGCTCGCACGGTTAGTTTACAGGTGTCTCGGATGGATGAGTTTGTCGCGGGAGTTAACGCCACCTCAACGAGGGATCCGTGTCGAATTTAATTTGTTCTCCCTCGTTCGCGAGTGAGCCTCGCGAATCGCTAAAAGTGAGATGTACGGTCTGAGAAATTCCTGCGGGTAATCCTTCAACGGATCCGCTCTCTCTCTCTCTCTCTCTCTCTCACTTCCATCCTTTCGAATTGGACGCTGTTATTTTCTCGCGAAAGCAAAACACCTTGTAGAATTAAGCGTCATATCGGGAACCTTGAATTTTACATATGAGAGCAGAACGCGTTCTGCGAGGGGGGGGGAGTGACTGTCGACCGGTAAAGCACAGCCCGGACTCGTGTAAATCAGAGATACGTGGCGAGGAAGAAGCGGGAGGGATCACCTTATGCATTATGCATAGGAAGAATGGTTTTCGCTCTACGCGATTTCGGTCCCGGCGTCCCTCCTGCCTCCCACCTCTCCACGTGAGAGAGAGAGAGAGACTCGAGTTCCCCGATCGAGAGAGGAATTAAGCGACACTTCATTCGCGCATCGCGCGATCTCGAGTAATCCAATTTGAAATATCGGGAGATATCCGCGCGAGAATCGAGATGCTCTGTCTGTCGGACGAGATTTATACCGGCGAGATTACTTTGCAGCCGCGACCGGCCTGCAACAGGCGACGATTTCATCTCTCTTCGTCCACCCTCGTGTCCGAGTGGGTAAACTTCATTTCGATAAAATCGCTCTACTGGTCGACACTCAAGGTACGCGCGGACGGACGAGCTCGCTTCCCTCGATTTCTAATTCCATACGTTTCTCCGCCACTTTGCCGCGTATAAAGCGAGTATCGGGCGTGCACACGTGTACCGTCTTGTCTGTGCACGTGCCTATGTGTGTACGTGTGTGCGGTTACCCCGCTCACAGAAACTAGCGGTTTGCGGCGTCGCGACCAGTTCTTGAATGAGGCTGCGAACGGACTTAGGCACCGTTCGCGAAACCTGAATCCCGAGCCGCACGCGAACACGAGCCTCGTTTCGAATCGGAGCGATATCATTTCGGCGCGTCTGTCTCTTTTTCGGCCTTATTTATTCGGACGGGCGAATCCGAACTTTTCTCGCCGGTGGTTGTTAAATCGGAATTGTTGGTTGTGGGACGAAATGAACGGGTGGTGTGTTTATCCTGTGGTTTGCCGATTGTGCTCGTGAAATTATACGGCATTCCGGCGAACCGTTTGTTCTTAACTGTAAACACCGTAATCTTGTAAAAAGGATCAGAAACAAATAGGAAGGAGTGGAAAGATTTCAGTCGGCGCGCAGACTTCTTGTCCCGCGTGAATCATCTGGCTTCTCTCTCTCTCTCTCTCTGTGTGTTTATTATTTCGCTTGTAAAAATTCTAGATAGCACTAAACGCGACCCGACTCGTGTCTTAGCACATATTCATGAAGCGCCTTTCAAGCTGCACTTTGCATATTACAAACGTGAGGAAAAAAATATATTCACAATAGTCGAAGCGCGCGTGTGCGCGAAAGGAATTCGGTATACGCAAGAGGACTCTCGAGAATTCGAGGATGCCAGAATTCAAGATAGCGCGAGTCTTCCGTGCAAACAGGCAAACATCGAGAAGAGATAGACGCGTTGTGTTGAAAGCCTCTTACTAGCTCATTATGCGGAACGCGGAGGATGCATTATACAAATTTATTCCTCGATGCATTCGAGGCCGACTTTTCCCGAGGCTGAAATTTCAAGTGGGAATAATTTAACACGATCAGAAATTTATTTCGCACGGTAATTTCTGTCCGCGGGTTTCACGACGACGAGTGTGCGACGTCGCGCGCCGCCGTTCTTTTAAGTCACTTCGTGTTACGATCGGCTGTTATCTCGTGAAATTTCCATAAACGTGAAATATTAACGGCGCCCGCGATGTTTCTTCTTCCTTCTCTTTCGTATTTCATTCTCTTCTCTCAACGCGATTATTTCGCGGTAATTTTAATTAATCCGCCAGCGCGCGAAATCGACGCACCTACAAATTCGCAAGCGAGCGCGAAACGCAGACAGAAGGGTGAGAAAGAGACGCAGAGAGAGAGAGAGAGAGAGAGAGAGAGAGAGAGAGAAAAAGGATAGAGCTCGTTGGAGCTTTTCGAACTCGCGGGAGGTCTAAACCGCCCTTGGTTTTAATGGCAGGCGAACTTTCCTACTCCCCGAGTTTGAAGTTCCAGGTAACTCGATTAATGGATACTCGGTTTGCCCGGGATTACTCGCGGCCGTGTAATTGAGTCTAATTCACACCGTGGCCCCGTGACTAATGATAAGGCAAGCATACCTGAAATTTAGTTTGTCGGGCTCGCTCTCCTTTTCCTCCCTTCCTTCTCCCACGCTTTCCTCCCCATCCCCGGTTTTGCCTTTTTCCTTCTTTCTCTCTCTTCTTCTCTTTTATTTCTCATCCCTCGTTAATCCGTCGCCGCTCCTCGACTCGCTCGCTCGCTCGCGTTGTGATTAAATGGCGATTTAAACTTCGTGATGTATTTAAAATAGTTACCGTCGCGCGCGCACGGCGGATCCGGCTGAAATTTTCGCGGGGACGGCAGGAGGGGGCGAAGCAATTCGCTTTCCCGACGTGCGCGATCGGCGTGACCGGTTACGGGATAATTGCCTGGTGAAAGGGAATGACGTCAACCTTCTTCTTTTTTTTGTCTCCCTCGCGTTAACAAAATTAACGAAAAAGAAAAAAGGCCGTTTCCGCGCGCGTACGCGATCGTGTTTTACGTGCTCGGCGATGAAACGCGCGCGGTGACGAACGGGAAAACCGACGAGTCCGCCGCTTATGGGCGCGTAACGACTTCGTGCAACGCGACGACGTCGCGTTCGTGTTCTTTGCGAGTTAATTCGAGAGCGAATTAATTCGTTTCTCCCGGCTCGATTTGATCTTGATCGCCCGGCGGCACGAATGTTACGCGAAAGCATATTCGTAACATCGGTAACGCAACTGAAATCTTTCGCGTGTCTTCCTCTTGACACGGTGTAAGACCAATTATCGTCGTTAGCGTGAGACGACGACATGACCGCGATGCGAAAGAATTCACGATCTGCTTTGTCGCCGCACGTTACGACGATAAAAGGGAAGAAGCGACGCCGGGAGAAGAAAGGAAGGATCGGCGAAGGAGCGCGCGCGGATTTCGCGGCGCGTATCGTAATATCGGCTTTCACCTGAAATATAGATACGGAGCGTCGCTTCTCGAAATACGTCGCAACGTCGCGAACACTACACCTACTACCTATCCTTTCCTGCGGTCGGCATTACCGAATATCCTTCGGCTGCGACTATCGCGCCTCGCGACGAAACTTTCGGTGCGTCGTCGTCTGAAATTACTCCGCCGCCACCTAGTCGGATCTATTACGGTGTCATAAATACGCCGTTATACGCGACGTGTGTTTCCGCGTCGTGCGATCTCAGCCGAAAGCGTGACACGCGCGCTTTTAATCAAGTCCCCCGTGTCGGGACGATTCGCGAACTCGGCGGGGTGGTTTGCGCTTCGTTATGCGAGAACACGTCGGAATTAGTATTATCGCGATACACTCGCATTCGCAACGGGAGTAACTTCTCACTCTTTCTTTCTCTTTTGCCTTCGGAGATTTTCGAGGGCGTATATATACGTGTGCGAGGTGCGCGCCTGTGATATAACGCGATCACGCGCAGCCGGATGTCGCGCATTAAGACGAATTAGCGTCATTTATTTAGAGGGAAAACCGGGAGGATAATAGCCGGCCGTGCGGTATAACGAGTAGCTTAATAATAAGGCCCCGGGACCGAATCCGCCCCCCCCCCTCCCGCGAGCGAACCCCCTTCGCCCATCGACCCTCTCCGAGCGCTGTCTTGAAACTTTCGCGAACTTGGCGGGGGGCTCGTAATCATATGTATCCCCTCGGCTTCAATCACGGAGCAGATACCTCCGTTCGTAACATTGTCCGAGAACCAGTCGGGTGTGCTTACGTTTATTTCGCTTTATTTCACTCTTTCGACTTTAGTCCGATGCTCCTCTTTCTCTCTCTCTCTCCTGCTCTCCCGAAGTGAAATTTTACTCCTAGTTTGAGTCTAATTTGATTCTCCATTCCAAGGTCTTCCATTGCGTTCCTTTGGCGCTGCAAATTTCATTCCCGTTTTCTCCGCTTGAAGGCATAAAGTAGAATTAAAAATGTCGACTCGAAGTACATCGACGTATAATTATGTCTAACACGACTGTATAAATTTGTCATCATTATCACGACTCGTCGTGAGCCGAAAGTCGAAGAAGGAATCGAACGATACAAATCCGACGGTGCGACGCGCAATGGCCTAATAAATTAGCCGGACTTGACGGTTCCGGTTAATGAGCTCGTTAAGAGGCCGGCGCGTTATTAATTTCGAGCGTGGCGAGAGTTGAAGCGAGCGAGGTGAGTCGCGACGACGAGACGGAGACAACAGAAATTCCCGCGCGGCGCGATCTCCGCGCTCCCGGCAATAATTTCTCACGGAATTGCGTGGCTCGTGGTCGCCGTGTGTACGCACGCACGCGGCCCACGCGCTACTCTTGTGCCACCCGATATATACGAGCCATTGTCTTCGGGTCTCTCGTTATGGGGGCCGCGCGATGTTGAAATTACGGGCGGATCCTTGGCGGACGTTGCGCACGGCTTTTTCAGAAGGGCTCGGGTATTATTTGCTAATACCTCCGAACGTGTACGAACAAACGACTCTCACCGTCGCGATCGTCAGCGCAATTAAAAATGATACATGGAAAATCGCGCAGACGTCGGAACACAACGCACACCGGCGAGGAGCGCGACCGCTCGTGGTTTACTCTCTCCCCGCGCGCTGCATTTTCGCGCGGCACACTACTCGCGCACACGTGAGTTAATTACGGTGCTACAATCGTGCCAGGAAATTAGTCTGTCATCGTAAATTATGGTAGACCGTAGATAAAGTTCGCATGCAAACTAAACGGGATGCGGCAAAAATGGGAGGAAGCGGTTTGCAAATTGCGACTTTCGACTCGTCTCCCTCCTGTCCGATATCGCTCTCGCCCCGGCCCGCGTTATTTGACGTATTGTTGCGCGCGTGTTTTATATCGTTGTTTATCGCGAGAGACGTATGCGAGCCATTATCTCCTACTCTCTCTCTCTCTCTCTCGAATCCATAAAATCGGCGGGAATATCGTTGACGTTGAATTTGATTTATGCGAAATTCCCGTTCCGCCGCGTTTTCGGTTCGCCGACGGGGCAAATAAAAAATGTGTGTATATAGAAGTAAAAAACAATAGAAATACGTGCGAGCGTGCGGCTAGCGCGCGCGCGCCCGATAGGTGTTTAACACGCGGCGCGCGGAAATTGATGCCCGCGCAAATGTGCGTACGTTCGTGCGTGTGTGATGAGCAAGCGGGCGCGCGCGCGCGAATAACAATTGCAGATGCCGTGTGATTCACGCGACTCGCGTCATTAACGGCACGCTGCACGGCAATGCACAATTGTCCGCAAATAGATCGCGCCGTCGTGTTTCCGCGTATGCCTAAAGTCGTCATACATCACGCGCGAAAAAGAACTCTTTCCCGGAGCGAGTCATCGGTCGGTGCGCGACTCTCCGATTAGAACGAGTGTTCTGGCTCGCGTGCATTCTCATCCGCATATTTTACCGCGCGAAACGCCGAGTTCCCGCGCGCTCCAGTGAAATCGTCCAGCCGCGTCCAGATTTCTGCACCGACGCGATTGAATAACCCGAGGAAAAAGGCGTGCGAATGTGAGGGACGGTAAGGCACTGTGTAAATTACGCGAGCGGGTGATAAGAAGAAAAAGATAAGCCGGCGTTCACGCTTATCGCCGTTCTCGTGCACGCGAAGTAGCGCGGCCGGCCGAGCTTTCAATCGCATCGAGAGCGTCGTCGCAACACGTGGCGGCCGCGACTCCTCCGACGTTATTATTATTATCATCACCGTCGTCATCCTCATCATTATTATCGTCATCCCGTGGTACCCTCCGTGCGTCGCGCGCGATGTTCCCTTCCCAGCCGTTTAATCCGATCTGGTCGCGCGCGATTAGCGGCCGCATCGCCGCGGGAGTCCGACGCGTAAGTGAAATACGAAACTTACGAGGCTCCTCGCGGTCGATTCATTAAGGATAAATGCATCGTACACGTGGCGACGCGGTCTTACCGAACATTTCTATGCGCGGAGAGAAAGGTATCGGCGTCGCATAAATCTCGCCGGCGAGGCGCATGCATAAGCATATATATATATGCATGCATCCGCTCGCGCATAATCGCGCGCAAGAAAGCGTCTCCACACCTTCTTCTCTTCCTCGGATTCTCTCTTTCCGTTTCGCGCGACGTTGGCCGCGTGTCACGCGAGACGCATTATCGCGTTATGCGCTCCGCGCATCCGCCTGCTATTATTCCATAAACAATATCGAGCCTCGGAGAGTGCGCGCTCGAGGCGAGGAGGACGATGGAGGCACACTCTCTAGGTGGGTAGTAAGTTCTTCGCGAAATTGATTTCATCATCAGCTGCCGCGGCCCGTTTCGCCTTACCGATTAATCCCCGGGACAGCCATGGTGGGGATATGAAATATTCATCGCGCGCGCGCGTATGAACCGTGAAATTAGAGACGCGCCAAATCATCGGGATCTGTTCCGCACCTTCGAGAGCAAAGGAAGCTGCAGCGGGGGAATACGCGAGACACGTTTGTCGACGGTACGCGTCACGGCCTGTCGGATATACCCGGTGATAATTTCAAGTCGAAGCGCGAGGAAGAAAGAGAAAGGGGGGGAAAAAAAGAAGGAATTCATTCCAAATTGGTTCGCGCGCCTGTGTGTGCGCGAGAGCGGAAGTGCACGAGAGCGCGGAATACGGAATCGTATATATCCAGAGAGATAAGACGAGCTTCACCGTAGGCGAAGTTCGCGAATCCCTTTGCGTCGGCGGATAGTACAACCCGTGTTGTACTTGAAATCCGAAGTTTCCGAGCGATGCTCGCTGCATCTGTTCCGCAGTTTCCAGCACGTCGCTTGGATATTCGCATGACAGAATTTAACGTTCGCCGGCGACGCAACGACGGCCGTTGTTTATCTTTCCGGAACGCAAAATTGCGTCCTACCGGAAAGGGGGGGGGGAGTATATACACGTATACACATATTGGCACAGCGTCATCCGCGCGTCGGTGCGCTTATCTTCTTCGGCTCCTTCGAGGCGGGGTTGGAAAGGGAGGAATATGCTAATCGTGCATTAATTAACGAGCGCGTTAACTATGTGCGACTTAGCGGCGTGCAAATACGCGAATGCTGCATCGTCTCGCCGAGTTAGTTCGGGATCTAAGCGCGTTCGGCGCAAAGTCGCGAGCCGCTGCGCGTCTGAATTAACGATTTCGGGGAAGTTACACCTGTAATCACTTCGAACTAACTCCGGCACGATCGAGTATTAAATCGTCATTTCTACTTGGACGTTGGGCGCCGTTCGCTCGTTCAACGCCACGAATAATCATCGAAGACGTATAATCTAATCGTCTGCGAGACTTCTCGTCCCCTTTAATGGATACTTCGAAAGAAAGGAAAAAAAAAACGCGCGTGGGAAACGTCGTAAATCATGACGAAGAATACAATAGTTGTCCCGGCTAAACGGGCGCGCGCGCAGTGACAAAGGCTGTCGAGATTAATTCGCGAATCGCAAACTTGAACGATTAGCGACGACGACGGATCTCACGCGGAGGAGGCGAGAATCTTCGCCTCCTCGCAGTCGCGAGCTAACTCGGAAACGCGACCGTGGCAACGTCTCTTACGATAGGGTCAATATAGCATTCTCTCGGTTAATACCGTGGAAACACGTACGTTCTGGCGACTTTGACAGTAATAACTGACGTGAGCGGGCGTCGACCACGGCAACCAGGATGACGACGACGGTTTAACGACAGCCACCGAAGGGACGACGACGCGCTCCTTCGCCGAGTTACAGCCCGCTCTAATTACCTGATTTAATTACCGCGACGGAATTATCGGGCCGTCCGGGTCTCGCGCCGCTACGAACGATTCCGACACCCGTTACGTGAGAGAGATACCGGAGCCACCGCGACGACGAGTGACCGCGTCGACGATCGATCAATTTGCGATTTCTCCGCGCCTTTCCCTGCCTGCCCTTTTCTCGCGGCTTCCCCACCTTCCACCGCGGGCCGCGAGCTGCTGCCGATCGCTATCGCGCTTCCATTGTCTAAATAATAGCGAGCCGTAAGAAGAAGGTTCGCGTCGACGTCACTCCGTGTACGTGATTTAGCATCGCGCATCCGACGTTGAAAGGTGACGCGCGGCTCCGAGTGATATCGACGGCGATATCGACGACTCGTATCTGTCCCGTCGACGAGCGACTATAATAATGCGCCCGTTTGCCGTTTGTTTTATTTTTTTTTCCCCCTATCTCCGCGCTGCTATTACAAGCACGGATAACGAAACTACTGTGCTACGTTCGAATCTGCTATAAACGTGTCACGGTGATTTCAACCACGTTAACAGTCACGGAGGACGTTATTCTCGTCGATCGGCGACAAGGCGGGCTGAAAAATCGATGTGAGAGTCACGGAAACGTGTCCGAGACGATGAATAAAGGAAAGAAGGAGAGAGGGAGAGAGAGAGAGAAGGCCGATTCCCGCGCACTTTCCGATATTTCGTGGAATATTCATCTCACGCGTGAGGCAAATATTTCATTAGGATTTCATCGGACACGCGCTGGAGATTCAGCATGGAATCGCCGGGTTTCTTAAAAATGTCCATTTCGACTGGACGCGAGAGACGATGAAGCGACGCGAAGCGTGGAACCGCGAAAGGGACCCATCTTCAACAATGCACATGGACGGGACGGGTAAATAATGAGACTGGCCTGTGTTGGCAGGCAGGCGATAGTAACGCGAGCGTGTAATTCCGCCGGCATGTGGCGGACGCGAGGCGTTTATCGCGTCGCATTAAGAATCGATCGTCCGTATTGGTTCCTTCGTGGTGGGATAAAAGTGCAGACGCACGCGGAGCCCGCGCGCTCATAGAATGCAGAGTGGCCGATCGCGCGAATTCGTTAATGGAGCGGCCGTTTCGCGGAACGCCGAGCTTTTCGTTCACGAATGAAAACGTTCGCGAATCGCTCGTTTATATCTCTCTCTCTCTCTCTCTTCGCGACATGATCGCGTCGATCATCCGCTTCCCGAAGGCGCGGCGTGCGAAATGTACACGCTGTGCAGAAGAAGCGAACACTTGGAGGCGACGGTGAGTCACGCGGTGTGACATTTGACCCCCACCAATGCTCCGGTCGCCGCGTGGTGCATCCAGGGGTTCTCATCCGGACTGTCTCGAGTGCGGTACTCGAGACATAACACGGTACTATCGACGAATCCCTCGATCGATCTCGAGACTGTCCTATCCAGGCCGGAACATCGAAACGGCGATAATCCCCCTTTAATGCGAAGCGATCAAAAGTAGATCACAAAAATTGAATTCTCATATTCCGCGGATACCTTCAATTACGTCGCATTTTAGCAGAATCATGGCGTAAAGCCTAGCTGGAAAATGAGAACACTGAACGAATGCTTTTTAAACAAAAAAATAATGCTAATTCGATCGCGGTAAAATACATCTTTTTGATGGTTATATTTCATTACGAAGTAACGAACAGTCGCGGATCCGGTCGATCCGGATCGGTGAGTGCGCGTTAAGCTCGATCTCCATGTTCCTGGGTAGGAACAGACAGTCGGCGACTAAAAATACGACGTATGAAAGGACAGGGACAGTTCAATCGGATCGTCATGGTGCCTGTCGACCTCTGTTAACCTCTTTCCTCCCTCGCGCCGTGTCCCCTTACGACTGCTCGTTGCTTCTGCCTAGAAGACACGAAACTTAACGACCTCGCGCGTTGGCCGACCGCCAAGAAGAGGCCAGAACCAGATCCGTGTCTTACCGATACCACGTCTCCACTGTCAGCTAGCTGGCTAGCTAACGCGTCGTCTTCGTCTACCTCCTCTTCATCTACGGGTTTATATGCGTGTGAGTAATCGCATCGGAGATTCACTATGCACCGATTGCGGCACCGTCGAAGTCGCGCGCTAAAACTCGCTCTCTCTCTCTCTTTCGAAAAAAAAAAACCCAACGTGGCGTCGTCTCGCCGATCCCCCGTTCGCGATTTGTCCTCATTTCATTCGCGAAAGTACTTTCGCTCTCTGCGCTAAAATTGTTACAAATTTCGCCGTTTGGTAACTATTTTAAAATATAATGTTGAATATATACATATTTCCGAGCGTGCATGCAAATTGCGCAATTTTCAACCTTCATCTCGCGGTTCGTTCTCCTCGTATACTTCATATTAAACGTTGTGCGAAAATTAACGATCGGTCGCATAAAGGAATCGATAATCACAGGTCTCCCCCTCCCCCGACTATATAATAATGAGAAACGTGTGCGGTATTAACTGAATCGAAATGAAATTGAAATTAAAATTAAGCACGCGCCATTTACCGGCGAGAGAAAATAAGTATTCACATTATACAATATACAGATATACAGTGCAATATATAGATACACAGACAAGCAATTGCTCCGTGGTACGAGAGCGAAATAAGTGGAGCAAGTCGAGGTGAGTGGAAGCGAGCGAGTTTTTAATTTCGAATTAATCTACCCTCCCAGTCGCATCTCAACCGTCGTTATGGTATCATTATCGGATAGCGACGTCGCGATTGCACGGTTTGCCAATTCGTTCCGATATACCCGTGAATTTTTCGAATGTGCCAAAGCAAAAGAGAGGGGATAGAGGGAGAAGAGAGAACGCGCAGAGGGAAACACTTCGTGGTAATAATCGCGCGATCCCATAATTACACGACGGTCGCGCGATAAACCCGACCCTGAAATTATTCTCTTTTCCGGTTACGTGCGAGAGGATCGTCGTCGTCGTCGTATCGTAGATATATTACGCAATCATATCGGACGCGGGATGCGCGCGTGTGTACCGTACCAACTAGCCAGCCATCCAACCTATCTACCTACCTACCTACCTACCTAGCTAGAGGATCATAAGCGGAGGAACGAGAGGAAGCGGGCTTTGGAAGTCTCGGGACCATTTCTACGAAGTGGATTCTAATTACGGCCATGGATGATACCCCGTTTTCCCTGCGCTCACCTTATCCTCTTCTCTTTCTCTTCCTCGCTCACTTCAACTCCGCTCTCGTCTTTTCCTCTCCCGTTCGATCCTGACTCGGAGGATCTCCGCGTTCGAGAACCGAATCTCCAGCTCTCTCGCTCTCTCTATCACTCTTCCTATCTTTCTCTGTCTGCCATCTCTCTCTCTCTCTCTCTCTCTCTTTCCCTCCCTCCTCGCTTCTCCTCTCCTCGTCTACCTTCTTCCGACACGAGCTCGTCGGATGGATTGAGCCCCGGTCGATTTTATTTTTTTTTTCGCTACCCCACGGCGCGCGCTAGGCGGCGACCTAGCTAGAAAATCTAATTTCGCGTCTGCTTTCCTTCCGCTTCCCCCGGCGCTTTTTCTTCGTTTTGCGTGTCGCGCGGTCAGTCGACACGAGGGAGACCGATAGACGGGCTGAAATCCGCAGTGGGGTGCGAAAAGCCAGGTGCTGCCTCGAGGGCGCGCGAGCGTGTCGGAGCTCGTGGACGCTGAAACGTTCGCGCCACGAAGGGGCTAATCACCGACCGACCGACTGAAAATTCGCTAAATCCGTTATGTCGGAAACGCGTTAGACGGTAATTTTTAAGACCGAGCCGGAGTGACGCGTTGCAACACAACTGACGGCAATATCGACACTTCAATGTCAAACGATCTCCGTCTGGTATAAAACCAACGACTCGTCTGAAATGTATCGCCCTTAAAATCGAACGAGCTTCTTTTTCTTTTCTTTTACGATCACTCATGTAGCCGGGGATCATTCCGTTTCATTAACATGTAGCAGCTGCACGGTCGGTGCAGCTGGTTCGCCGAAACCACTCTCGTCGCTCCATCAAACTCAGTATCCGCGACTCTAGGTCTGCATCATCCTCAGCGGCTCAATTACGCGTGCGGAGTTAATGATATCCGATGTCGGTCGTCGGTCATCGCCGCGCGCGAAAACTTCGTTTGTCCGACTGATTAATTCTTCAGATTAGCCGCAGGACCGGCTCGTTTATACGCGTGTTAAACTCTCAGATAATCCGCGATTAAGACGCGCCCGGACCGCGAGTCGAGTTGAAACACTGGGGAAACGGTGAGGAAGCGGGGCAAGCGGGAGGTGGACGAAGCTAGCTACGGGTGATTTATTCGTGAGTTTGTCCGTTTTCATCGTTGCCACCGAGTAGATGCAAGATGAGCTCGGGGCAAGATTGAGAGAAGGAAAGAGAGAGAGAGAGAGAAAGGGAGGGGGGAGGATGCATGACAAGGAAGAAGGCGGGGGTGCTTGTGGGTTGAACGTCCTCGGCATCGAATATAAATAGCGTTCCGACGTCCGTCCACCTTCTCCTCCTCCTTCGTCTTCTCTCGCTCTTCTTCTTCTTCTTCCACCTCTACTTCTTGCTTACTTGACCCGACTGGGCAACCCTCGCGTGCAACTTTGACACCTTTGAAAACTCGCGCCGCTCTGCATAATTTCTCTTATCGGCAGAAATGGATTTCCCGGTCTCGCGGTGCGACTCGCCGAGAGAAATATTCCTCTTTTCTCCGCGCTCTCGGCTGTTTTATCTGTATTTTCTCCCCCGATTATTTATCCTGACCGGCGGGGGGTAGATGGTGGGGGAATTGCGATTTTAATGATGCGTCAACGATCACGCGAGGTGTACGCGAACTGGAACAACCAGTTCACGCGCTCTCACTCGGCACATCCGGGCGCGTTCAAAGGGTCAGCGATTGATACGAAGGGGGCGAGGCGCGCGTTGCGCTTCGCGAATATATATATATATATATATATCCGTACCACTTCGCGTCCGGGTCGGAATACCTGAATCCCCGAGAGCTTTCGCGGGTTGCGCTGATGAACTTTCCAAGTGGGCGACTTAAGCCGCGCCAAGCCGAGGCACCGAGTCGGCGAATTATCGCCGCGAAAGCAGAAGCAACTTGTCTGGTATGCCAAAATCGATAAAGTGCATCCACCTGCTCTCTCACTCGCCGTCGCCTTCGCCGTCGACCCACCTCGGAGATTTCGCTCAACGGCGCTCAAAAAGAGGAGCTATGGGGAATTTATTAGAATTTTCCGTTCTTTTTTTTTTGTAATCGTTCTCGCGAAATGGAGGGAAAGAGGAGAACGCGTTTCCCACGTCGTCGTTGCCAGCCGCTGATCGCGCCCGAAGGTACCTTCTTCGCCACAGTCATATTTTCTGTCCTCCCCCCTCCCTCTTTCTCTTTCCTCCCTCTCTTTTTTCCCGGAAGGGCACGTTTAAATGGGAAAAATAAACGCCGGGATCGACATGTCGCGGCCGGTAAACGCGACGACCGTCTAGCACGGAAGGTCGCGTGCGTCTATCTCGGAGATCGCGAACTGGGTTAACCAGTTCGGAATCCCTCGCTATAATGGACAGCAATCAGAATTAAACCTGAAATTAGCATCCCTCGATTGAACGCGATAGCCACCGTGAACGCGCGGATGCTCGTGAATATTTTAGTACGTTTTTCGTTTAGCGCCTGTTCGACGAACAGCGCGGCGTTAATTTTATCCCGATCGCTCTCGGGGTCCTCCAGAACGAGGCGTCCCGGAATCTCCGATCTCAATTTTAACGAGAGACATCGTTCGATGAATTTGACGTTCGGGAATTTCTCTTCGGGCGGATTTCGAGAGGACGAGCGTTGATATTCGACGTTTAATACGCTCGCGTGTCCGCACGGAGAAAAGGGAATCAGCCGTGCCATATGATGCAACTGAAATTTAGTCGCCACACTAAATTTCTTTCGGCTGTGGCAACAAATTCATCTTCCGCCCGAAAGTATCCTCTTCTCGCGAAATCACTTTCGAAGCGTTAATAAACGACCGACCGTTGTCTCGACATTGATTTCCGAAACGCGATTTCCGATCGGCGTTTATCTCGATCTCGACCGAGCCGAAAGAACAGCCGGAGGTTCAAGCTTCACGCCTCTCCGCAGTCGTCAGCCTTGAGGCTTTATCTGAAAAATGAATCTGAACGAAGCGATAAGCTAATGGAAATTAAAAGGAAGTAAAATGCCCTCCCCCCTCCCCTTGACCTGATCAGGCACGAGAGAGGCGGCGACGGATCAAACGTGTGTGTCCGAGCGCGCCGGTCGCTCCACATCCCAGCGCCGAGAGAATTTCTCATCGGCTCCTCGGAGAACGACGTATACGGCAAGGGGGCGAGGTACGCGTCGCGTACGAGGGCTAATTGAATCGAGGGCCGATGATCGGGCGGGCTCCGTTTGACGAGCGTGTCCGGAGAGGCTGCGCCATAAGTACTCGAGCCAAGGAAAGAGAGCCGGCAACAGAGCGCGGCACCTTGACCCCGAGTCTCTCTTCTCCCTCTTCGTCTTCTTCTACTTCTTCTTCTTCTTCGTCTTATAAAGCCAGCGTGCCGTGGAAAAGAATTCAAAGGAGCCGAGAAAGTCTCTTTCTCTCTCTCCTCTTTCTCTCGTGCGCTCTTCAAGTAGTCTCCGAAAAGAGTGTGCGAGCAGTGGCGTAGTTACCGCGACGATCCCGACGCTATCTCCGATTTCCAAAAAGCGGCCGTTCTTCGATCGCAGGCAAGGGTTGCTCGCCCGGCTCAACTTGTCGGGCTCACCATGAATTCGCTACGTTACTGGACAGGGTCAAACATCCGACATCGAGGAGGTTCCGTCCGATCTTCCTCGTTTCTCCGCTGCTTCCGAAGACGCAGCTGCACGACGGAGGTAGAAACATAGGAGCGGACACGATCGCTTCTTTCTCTCCATCCGGTCTACCTGCCTGCCTGCCTGCCTACCAACCTACCTTGTCTCTTCTTCTTCTTCTTCTGCTGCTGCTGCTCCCTCTTCCTACGCCCGTCGTTCTCCCTTTGATTCGACTCCGCTTCGGTCGCCGGCAAACACAACAAATCGTGGTTCTCAACTCAGACGCCAACCGAGACGCGATTCTCTCGTAGCGCCGATCGGACAGTACGGGGGGGGGGG